>NC_090953.1:19295969-19514796 GCF_040807025.1 Struthio camelus
TATTCAGTGCACAGGTTTACGATTTTAGCTGTAGATACCAAGAGAGCTTGCAGACTTAAAATGCTACTGACAACTACAGGCAGTTTTGTGCATCTCAAATGATGATACACCCATAAGACTCTGCTCTTAGGCAGCATGATGATAAACTTTCTTTGGCTTCTACCTCCTGATGAAGAGATGACCATTCATGACGATTGGAAGTTTAAAAACGCAAGCAGCCACAGGCTTTCAAGATCCTTCTAAGATAATAAAACGTCTTCATGTACTTGAAAACAGTATCCTATGATAAAAGGGAGCAGAGCTCTCACCAAGACACGTGTCTATAGGCAGCCATGTTTCAATTATTGTATTGTCAGCTTCTGGCATTAAATGTGTTTATTCCAAACTTTGCAAGACACAATATTCCAAGCATTTGCTAGAAACAATATACAATTCCTTGAAGCTGAAAATGGAGTGAGCATAGATAAAATGGTCCTCAGAAACAATAAACCTGTTTTTCTTGTTACTTCTCTCAAAAAAGAAGTCTCTTCCAATGATCATAAATCCCAATGTTTTTAAAAAGTCACCTTTTGTGAGTTCTACTAGTGCAAGATTTTAATGACAGTAACAAAAAAAGGAATTTAACAAAAAAAGGAATTTCCTCAAAATAATTATGACATGCAAGACTTATTACAGATTTTCAGCTTCAGAGGCTTTTATTTATTTGATAGCATTTGAAGAAAGCTTTCAAAGGTCTTGTATTAATGATTAATGAATTGGAATTTATTTTTTAATTCTTCACCTCAAACTCTCTCCCCCATATAATTAACCTCTCGAAGGAGTCAATGGAGATAATAAACACATACTGTATTCTTGAAGATAGCAGGAAAACTGTTTAATAAAAGCCAGAGGAGAATGAATGTAATTTCTCACCAACAATATAGACAATCCTCCAGAAGCAGCTAGGGTTTCGCCTGTACCAGGACTGTTAGATTGGGTACAGTATGGAAAATGTGAGTCACTGGCATCTATGATGTAAGCTTTATGATACTGTTCCAGTTATACTTCTGATATCAACCTGATAAAACCTGCAGCTTCATCCCTCAAGCACGCCTACAGCAAACACTTCTGTAAGTGAAAGTTGAAGAAGAATATGCTGCTCTAGAATCAGGCTTTTAATGAAAGTCTTTGCACCCCATGTGTCTGAGCTTTTTATGGGGATAGCGAAGAGCGTTAATATTTTTGGTAAAAGATTTCTTGGGTAGACGTTCCCTTACCTAATGAGGCAGCGTGCAAGAGGCAGTTTCCATCACCTGTTGTAGCCAAGGGAAGAAGACGTTTGCAGCTTGTACACACTGTGGACCACCAATTCAGTCGTCCTGAAAAGAACGCACCCATTAAAATGGCTGAGTGGACGCTAAAACAGGTTGAATACAGAGTATATGCACATACAGAGTGATGTTGAATAATGCTGAAGGTTGCCAAATATGTTAAATATGCTTAAATGTAATGCCAGAAGTAGAAACTGAAAAGGATTAGAAATAAGAGGCACATATACCATAACTATTCTCTAAATGTGTTTTGAATAAGATGAGAGCACCTTCAACTAATTTGCATCTTCCATTCTCAAATACTTCATTCAGGAATAGATTTCCAAGGAGTTCATTGTCTAAAAACCCTTATGGGTCTGGGTATCAGTTTCCAAATATAATGGCCATTGGCCTCCTATACACAGATCACAGATTACATCATTGCAATAAAGTTTCAGAAGACAAAAGTATTGTGTGTATGTGTTAATCAGGAAACATTAACATGAGGTAAATTTATCAGAGTTCTATTGTTTGAATAGGATGGATTGCTTCCAGCACTGATTCTCCTCCCACTTACCGTAGTGTAAATCATGATTAGATCTACTGAAATCAACAGCTACACCACCAGAGATGAACTAAAGAGGAGACCACAAGGCCAGCCCAAGGTCTAGGATAGTACATAACTTTTCCCTTTGAGAATACGACTTAAGAGATCCATTTATGCATCCTTGCTATATGAAGTACATTTTACAGATTATACAACAGAGATGGATTATGAAACAGACTTACAAGAGTACAAATATTCAGAGGTATCGGGATGAAACAAATGAAGCCATGAAGAGTATCAACATCGAAGACAAAACTGGAAGTACATCATTCTTGGCTCATAGATTCCTGTGTGGTAGCTTAGTGGAATGCTAAGTCTTGGTTCAATGATTATGTGAAAATTTTTAGTACAAAGAAGGAGAACGAGACTGATTATGTAACACCTTTGGGGATAAGGAGAAGCAGATGATTAACAATGATTAGTACACCTGGTGTGTTTCCCAAGACTTTCTGAAAGGCTTTAAGCAATGTGCAGTTGATACAGTGAATAACGCAATAAATAGTCTGTGGTGAATCAATTTCTTTGTTTGCACTCTTTTTCAGAATTTTTCTCCCCCAAGTCCTTTACTTGCAAGCCGAGAAGAAATTATATATGGTTTATGGTTAAATCTCTAAAACAGAAATGTTAAGTGCAAGGCAATGAGAAAACTTTTCTCCATTAGTATTCTTTCATTAAAAATGATACTGGTTTGTTTCTAATAGCAGATAATAATGTGCAAAAAATAGTTTAAAGATACTTTAACATGTGCCCCTGATTACTTGTTTCAGGATATAGTACTGAACAAGAACTATGTCATTAAAATTTCATTTAGTCAGCATGGGTTGAGAGTTACTGCGCTATAAAGGTGAAAATGCTTTGCAGATCAATTACTAAGCACACTTGGTAATCCTCATGATTTCAGCAGCTAGTTTGCAAACGCCTAACATCTCAGACTAGTCTTATTAAAGTCTAAATTTAATATGCATTAAAGAAGCTTAATTTAAAGTGTTGGACAGCCTTTGGGAAACATAAATCTGAAATAACAAGTCACCATTTTTAGCAACTCCTGTGTCTGTGGGCTGTGAAATAACAACTTGCCACCTGTCTTTGACAGAAGATTTTGGTGATATCATATTCAGTAATAAGTTAAACCAGGGTGCCGCATAAAGTACAGTTACAAAACCCAAAGCAGACCAATCTTGGAAATTACTTAAGGGCATACTGAGTGATATGCTTTGCAGATGAACTAGTAACTGTTGAAAATGAATCTCAAAGGCCAGTGTTTATGAACCTTTTAAAGAGCTGAGAAGGTTCCTATGAAAGTGATCTTATTTCAAGTAGATTACGCCAAACACAAATGTGGGCTTAGTTAACTTTGAAAAGCTTGTAGCTTACTAAAAATTAGCAGAAATACACTGGATTATAACAAAGGAGTAGTGCATTTTTATTTTTCCAATGCAGTGGCGACAGCAAATCCCCTTAGGGACCAAGAGGAAAGTGGAGCTTAAATGTGGCCCAAAATGAAAACAGTTGCATTTGAGGCTTATTTCTATCTGTTTTGGAAGACAATATTTATGGACAAACTAGACCCACTTCTCCCTCTCCCCATTAGTCTCTACACTTAATTTTGCTCCTTACTTTTTCACCAAATCTATTTAATCTTAAAAAACACTGTTTCAAGAAACTGATCCGTTCTTTTACAGCAAAAGCACTGAGAATTAATACAGCCATATTCTAGTACAAGAAAACTTGATCTAAATTTTATAGCAAGATTGAAAGTCCTAACCAGGCTTGCAATCTAGCAACATACAATCAGAGAGGCTGACAGAAACACACAATACTGCCCCTTCTGTGCAAGATACTTAGACTTTAGGTGCAAATTCAAAAGCAACTGTCAACAGAATCTGGTATCCCCATTACTGAAAAGACTAATAACTATTTTTGTATTCCCATGTTGTACTACTCCTGCATCACATAGTATATATCAGACTTCACATAACATAAACCATGTATTGACTCTCCTTGGAGAGGAACAGCATCACTCCCTACATGCAGGGCACAACAAGATACAATCATTCTGATACAGAATGATTGATCTGATATGTAATCATCTGATATACATACATATATGTATGTGTGTGTGTGTGTGTGTGTGTGTGTATATGTATAGTATATTATACAAAGAAAGTACATTGAACCTCAGGGAAAGTATTTCAAGCTTTCAAATAAGAGAAAAAGATGCTTTCTTACATTTCTGCGTATCATCATTTTACAACACAGTATCTGATGACTCCCAGAACAAGATGCAAACCTCAAAAGCTGCCCTCTTGTAAACCCAGTGCAACCATAGGCATGAACGTAAGCTGGCCTTGAGCAACTGTTAGATTGAAAAAATTAGTATTTGAGGAAAAGTAAATAAGGAACATTTCTTGGACATATATTTTAAAATATGGCCTTTGCCCAACAATGTTTACAATGTTGGAGTATTAGGAATAGACACTAGACAGGTTTAAATGATATTTTTATAAGACTGCATATTTTATTTCAAGCCACAGGTGTATCACTTCTTGCTCCATGACTTACCAGAAGAAATTGCCAAAGAGGACCGTAGATAGTTACATGACCTGAACGGCTCAAAATGAAGACAGCAGAGAACACAGAATGCATTTCAAGTATTAATAGGAGCCAGGTTTGGCTTTCAGTGTCAGCCCCGATGCCTTACATGCAGATATGCCATATAAGGTAAGAACGCATTCAGCACGATGTCCTCTATGCAAAATCCCATTAACAGTGCAAGCAAGAAGATAAAAATAGGCAATAGAATTTATTCTGGTTTCTGACTATCCCATAAAAATGCTCAGAGGGTGCTGCTTTCCAGTCTACTAACGTCCATTATAGAGTATTCATTGCCTAAATGTTTGCAAGGTTGCTGGTACACATAAAAGCCAAACTAATTCAAAGCAAACACTATCTTATGTAATACTGAAGAACTTCTGTGGAACTCCTGCATAACTCTTTTGCCCCTTCTTCCTTTTCTCCAGCATATATTTTCTTTTTTCTGGTTTAATCTACTAATAAACAAGGCAGCCTTGTTTCTTCGCAGAATTAACAATCAAAAGCTTGCCAGGACTTAATGAACAGACACTTAATAATTCTCTTTCTTGATGGGGTGAAGGAGGTCCTACACAGGATGAGCCCTCTCAAGCTCTAAACAATTGAGTGTCACTGAGGTTTCACTGCAAAGCTAGATGGCATATCACTGACTCAAAGACAAACGGTTAGCTTCTGATGGGCAAAGCCACTAGTAAGAAAAATAAAGCAGAATCCTTGCAGAAAAACAGAATCCACATTCAGAGAAAACCAAAGATGAAGAAAGGCAGGAAAAAGTGCAAAGTGTCTTGTCACAGCTTGTACAGCTTTACCTCAGATTGACTGTGATTGTCTTCTAACGTACCTCCTTCCTCTGCTATTCAAAATACAGCTAGGCAAATCAGTCTTAGGCCAACTCCCCAAAAGTACTGCTGGAGGAGACCTCTCACCAAGAAAAACAAGTAGTTCCCTGCGCAGTGGTACAATGACATCCTAAGAGCAGCTTGGTGACATAAGCTCAGGTTCCTTAAGACACTAGGCTAAAAGCTCCCTTTCTTTCATTTCTTAAGTAGATTATATTCCCATAAGTCCATCTTTCACACTCCCCAAATAAGTGAGTCACAAAATAACATTTTCAACTTCCAAAGCAAGTCTAACGCTGGATACCCCATTTATTCTCAAAAGCCACCCTAAACTCCCACCAAATACAACAGCAATAACCGCCCAGCTAGTTACTGTACTGCCTAGAGGTCTGTACAGTACTGACTAGTTAAACCAATAGAGGATTACTCAGCCCATTCAAAGTCAGAAAACTTGCAATGTGTGCAGGAACCTTGAATCCAGATTTCAGCAGAGCTACTTCCACAGTTTTTAAGATTTTTGTATTCCTTTCTTACATGACTTGCTGAAAGAATTTATTTATTTATTTTTGGATTCAGTCTCTTCATACCATAAATGTTTGCTTACAAGCATTGACACGAAGAAAAATACAAGAACAGCTTTTAAAAATACTCTCACATTAATCATTCAGGGACTGGTAACTTTTTAAAATAAAAAAAGCATCCAGCAATACAGTTTCTGTTCTCCAAAGAAAGGACCTTCCAAAAGAGCTCTCTCTGCTCTAGTCTAGGTGGATGAAATCAGCTTCCCAGTAGCATCTTCAAGGCTATTCATCATTTACTTATGTCCTTGAAATGCAATGTTGAGTCATGCATGAATAAATAAGTAAAACTGAGCAATCTAATCAATGCTTCTCTTTGGTCTGATGCATAAGCAACACCAATACTGTCACAGAAACTACTGACCAGAACGCAAATCAAAGGAGAAAGGTCATAAAATAAGATGGCACAGGAACGTATAACCTGGCTAAAATGGCTGCAGACAACTGATACTGAGTTCCAGTCCAGTCTTACCAGTTTTCTTCATTTTTTTTCTTTCACAAATTGAGACGCATGTTTTTCTATAACATTTTGGCATTCCACCTTACTCTTATGATACAGTATTCGTCATTCATATTAGAACTGAATTACACAAACACACATTTCTAGTTTGGAACTCAGGAAATGAATGCAGTTCTCTTGTAATTATAATGGTTGCTATTCTGGCACTCTATGTATATTCTGTTAAAATCTGTTCACAAAGTCTGGGATAGGAAAATGTTTCTACAGCCCAAAAAAAAAGCAGGACTTTTTTTTTAAAACGAAGCTTAATTTTTAAACGTTTGCAATCAAGCATTTCCAGAATTTTCTGGGCATTGTTTTTGGAGATGTGAAGCCCAGGCATAACAATGTGTTACTGCTTACTTCGCCTACAGCTGTATTAAATGTCTAAAAAAATACAGGCCCAAGTATGGAAAGAAAAATTTAGGAAAGCAATATTCTTGAAGGTTCATACAGTTTTGATTTTAATTGTTACATTGATTTATACTTTGGCTCTGCAATACTTTTTTTTTTTCTGTTCAGTAAAAGCACTGTGTGAGACCACTGATTGTAGCCACACTGCTGCCTTTGTTATGTTTTTTTGAGCCTTTTGCTACAGCAGTTTTTTGCTTCATTAGTGACTCAAATCCAGCCAAGTAGTGATCCTGTAAAAAACAAAAAAGGATTTTCCTAGCTTTCATAACCTTTCTCTCTCTCTCCGTCATACTATACATTAAGTGCATACAGGGGAACATGTGTCTCTACTCAAAACCCCACTTGCTACCATATAACATTTAGAATTATAAAACTTCTTTCACACAGTTCTCGGTTAATATTATCACTATCTGAGCCATCTTCCACTAAAGAACCACACTGAGCACTGTTACAGGATTCAAAGATTCATCTGCACAATACTTGTAAGCCGACCTCATCCCCATTCAGGCAATAAAGAGCAGCTGAGTTTATAAGATGCACAAAAATCCAAAACCCTTTTATGAGTGCTTGGTGAATCCTAATGCCTAAGGAACTGTTTCTGCCTAAGAGCATTATTCAGAAAGCAATGATACGTATAGTAAAGGATGCATTCCAGCAGCAGAGAGTGAGTAGAGAGTACTGCCTTTATTTGGGTCTTTCCTTTAATATCTGATGCAGCATTACTGAGTGCGACAAGAATTTCGCTCTGAGTTTCTGCACAGGTAGGATATAACTCAAACATCCCTCTACATAAAGATGTAATGAGAGTAAGCGTCTAAGCAAGTTAAGAGCATATAAAAACCTTACAGGCTTTTATAGGCATCCAGCTCGCATGGGCACTTCAGAGAACATAGGATGCAGCCTATTACTGATAATTTTGCTCTCCCAGTCTACTTTTTGTGAGTAGTAGCTGCTCTTTTCCTAAAAAAAGTTCCTCTTTCTCTTGATCGACCAATTGTTTCCTTCTCTTGAAATTCATGCCATTAAACCCAGACTCAAACACACGCTCCTCTCGTTTCCTTTAACAACATCCCCAACCTCAGCTACAGAAACTACTGCCCTGGGTTTTTTTTTTCTTTTTTGTTTGTTTGTTTTAATAGATTTTAGGCCTTTTGGGGCACAGAACGCACCATATCCGTTAATTTTGATATCAGCAATCAAAGCACAGTCAAACTGGGCCCTCTGTTGGTAAGTGGCAATGAGATGTCTAGGGCTAAATGACTTCATATTAATTCACTCTCCTCACTTCAGACAACAATATGCCTATTATGACAAGCAGGGAATAAAAGAAACTGAGTATGTGTATGTCTTAAACAGAGATAGTCAAAAGGTCAGTTTACGTGAAACCCTAAATGTTTTTTTTTTTTTTTTTTTTTTTTAAATTCACTGTCTAATCTGTTTAACTTACTTGAACTGAAGAACTGTTTTCCAGGAAGTTCCAACGTATTTGAATGGAAAGCTCACATAAACAAACTAAGTCTACACAGGCTATAAGAATACCTGTGATCAAAAGCACAAGAACTTAAAATTCTCAAAACCCCTCCTTTTCAGGATCTAGGAGGCTCTGGGGAGGAAACACTCCTGCTACCTTCACAAGGCAAATAATGGGAGGACTGGCAGTCTTCACTGAGAACGCTAACCAGTGTCAAGAGTGAAACAGTTACTCATTTTTCCTACTTTCATAATATTTTATAAGGGTAAAACAGAGGTACTTTTCCAGTGTGGGTCAAGTTATTGCCCTAATTAAAGTAACATGAAGAACAGAATAAATGATTTATTCTAATTTGCGGAGAGATTTGAGAGAGGAATACTCAGAGGCAGATCGTTTTCAGTAGTTTCAGCAACCCTGTTTCAAGTTCAAAGCCAGCCAGCTCTGGATGACTTAGAAGATGATGTCAGCTCTAAATTCAAATATTCCCTGAATTTAAGGTCAGAAAAACACCATGATCCTCTAAGTCTGTAGTCCTGTGTAACTGACTTAAGAGCTGCAATTTCAGTACAACACCTAGGGAAACAATTACATTGTAACAGGGTGTTTTCTGATAGTTCTATGGAATTAGGAGTGTTTGACTGACTTGCTGGAGGAAATAGCCATCTCCTGCTTTTTCCGTGCCCTGCTTGTGTTAGCTGGTTCCTAGAGAAATTAGATGCATTTTTTGATAGGAAACTCAGAATTTTCCTTCTTCACAGCTGCTTCACAGCTCTGCCAGTAGTTTTTTCAGAAAAAGGCCTTCTGAATACCGCTCGATTTTTACAGTATTTAATGTTTGATGCTATTATCCAAGTATCTCTTGCTTTTCAAATACATTACTTACCAAGTCAAAAAAAGAGCAGGTGATAATACATGACAGTTACATAGTGTGACACCAGATTAGCTGAGGTCCTGCCTACACGCTGGGACTGTGAACCCTGGTCAATAACAAGCAACACTTTACCAGTTAGAACAGACACAGTATAACTATTCACCAAATTTTGAGAATGAAATCCTGGATGAATACACAGCATTGCACAAGCCAAAGTAGTCATTAACAGGAAACAGCAAAAGTCACTGCTGGATTATTTAGCACTAGTCAAGAAATCTGGCTTTACAGCTCCTTTGTATTACCAGGGTTGGACAAAGAGATTCTGTAAGATCTATATAATGAGGAAACTGAAATCACTTGCAAGCCTTAGGTCTGCAGTGAAATGACTTTTTCGGTGCTCTATAATGTAGTAAACGCACTCTTTTACATCTTGCAGTGACTGTGAACTTATGAATGGGAGATGAGACTGCTGATCCCCATTTCCTTCCATGCCTTTTCTGAATTAAATGACTGAGCTGCTTATGAAGCAAACTTTGAACAGCTGCAGTTTAGAGTCCAATGTTTTGAGGCAAGCCAGCACTTAATGCAGGCTCCAGAGCAGAATACTAATCCCATCCTTTCTATCTCCTTTTGTTCTATCTCCTTTACAAGTATTCCATACTTGTAAAGCCATTCTTCTATCTCCTAGCATGCAAGGTGGGTGCACCCATGCTGGGATTCCAGTCTTACCATACTCATGCAAACGAGCTTTATTTTTTGGCCCAATGCATCTGCCTCTCAAGCCCTCAAGCGTCTTGTACACCTTCATCACTGCCTCCACCCTCTAAAACTGTGTTTTTTTCCCATATGCAATGTGAGAATGAATGCAAGCTTCATTCTTTCAGGCTTAGATTAATTTACTAAGCACTGACTATATCAACTTAAAAGATAAGTCAATATTTCAGCGCATATACTAAAATTTCACAATACAGATGTGTTCATTTAATGGTTCATTAAGAAACTTGTTTCATAAAGCACAGATGATATTAAATACATTTCTCCACATCTTTCAAGGCTGACTTAAAACTTTAAACCATTAATAAATATGAATTGAAATTAATTTCTTCCCTCTTTTCACGGCAATAATGAAGTATTACTTTAAAAGTCTTCAGCTTCTTATTAGAAAAATAATAATCGATGCATGAAAAAAATCTATAAAAATTCTTTTCTCAAGCTGCAACAAAATTTGAAGAAGTTTCCTTTTTTAGTCATTGCAATGTAATTTCCTCATGAGAACAACTCAATTGTATGAATAAATTGCACTACACAGCTACACAAATCATCGAAAAGAATTAGACATGGACCTGATGCTCCACAAAGAAGTGTCCAGACTTGCATCGCTTTGGGTCTTCCATGCTCGAGACTTGGAAGTGTAAAAGGTGTGAGAAACAAAGAACAAGGTATTTCTTAAGTGTGGTGTGTATGAGTTGCTTCACAAGCAGCTCAGCCATTGGAGCAGCAGGAGAGCAACAGAAAACTAAGGGCACTAGCCCACCCAATGGAAAGCAATGGGTCAGAGTCAAGAGGTCACAGTCCCTTCAGGACATTGCACAGAAAGAACACATGCACTACATGATACTCCATCCTGTGTTGACAAGAGAATGCTCCTAGTGGAGGTTCAAAAAAGCTTATTTATTTTTCAAAGAGTTTTTCTCGATATACATGTTAGAATATAGTGTCATGTGATTTTCTTAACAAATGGCTTCCCAAGAAGTTTTTACAGGATGTGTCACCATTCCTATTACACTTTTAAAATGAGTTACAAGCAGATCAAAGGTGACAGGATTTTCATAGGGAGGAAGGGAGAAAGATAAAGTATCGCATGAACTGACTGTACATGAGAAAACGTCCTTTAAATTTCTGGCGATAAACCAGCTCAACGGACAAAGTTTTGCAGGAATTACAGGAAAAAAACCAACGTATATATTATGAGATATGATTTTTTTTTGTGCAATTGTCAATCATTTTCCCTTAAAATATTTATTGGGGAGAAGAAAGTTCAGTCTTGCACAAATAAAGCTTTAATTTGATGAAAGTCTACACAGAGATGGATGATTCTTGCTTGGCTAACACATTTTTCTTCCGTGTAAGACATCTATAAAAACACCTCAGAACACAGGCTTTGCTATGTCTGCTGGAGGCTTGGGGAATGGACAGGTGGGTGGTGTGATGTTCTGCCACTTACAGCAATAAGTATGATTATAGTGCAAATATTGCAACAAACATTTGTATACAAAAGAGTCTTTTTTCTTGAGAAGTGCTGCTCATGTTTTATAACAAATTTAAATAAGCATAACAAATATCTGTGTGTGTACAGATATATACAAATACAGATATTTATTTTTTGTCTTTAGTAAGGTTTTAAACATACAACTGTAAAGTCAGGACATAAACACTATCTCTCTTCCAAAAAATACAGATCTTTGCCACTGGAAAGTAAGGGACAACTGTAAAACACACAAATACTCTTAGGCTTTTTCTGCAACGCAATTAGGAACTACAGCGCAAAATGCTCTTGCATGCATATTACGGAAGAACTCCTGTGCCAATGCAGCATCTGAAAAGGGGTTGCTTGTTCACAAGCTTGTCTGACCTGTCTACCCCAGAGCTGACACAACCTCCAGTACCAAATGAGGATGATCTGAAACTGCATTGAGTTGCATTCTCTGATGCAATAGCTTCAGCAATCACCACAGGAGAACTCAGAATACAAGGATGCTTATTCATGTTTCCTCCCATAGCAAGTCCACACTCTTTATCTGCCAATTTGTATCCAGAGCATGATGCACCAGCAGCTTCTGCAACTATAGTCAGAAGGTGCCATTAAACCCACCAGAAAAGACCTGTTTGATACTTATCAGGAACCTTTAGTGCTCCAGTGCCAGTGCTGGGACAATGCCTAACAGTACTTAAGCCTCTTCTTAAAGAGCGCAGTGGCCAGAAATTTTGCATACATGCATGTGATGGGTGTTGAACCAAGACTCACCTGAACATTCAACATAAGCACCAAAACAACAAGCATCCTCAGTAAGTTGCTCTTGGCTTAAAATACAAATACAGCTAGTACACCTGATTACCAGGAAGACCTAACCATATGAGAAGTGTAAGGGTGTAACCTAGCAAGGAACACCTGAGACACAGGAAGAACAGGAAAAATCTGAATTGCCTCATGAGCAAGTATGTATAAGGCCTGCAACCTCTTAGATACCTGTTTATAAAAAACACAAGTTTGTACTGTATTCTGCTTAATTTTTTAAAAAAATAATGTACATTGTGTAGAATATGAAATTTTTATGGTAAATATTATTGGCCCCTAACCAATAAAATAAAAATGTTTAGATGTTACACAGTTGATAGGTCTCAAAGAACTTTATAATAAAAGTGACCATTTCATAACTGGAGAAAATAAAATATGGAGAAAAGCCTAATCTATTAATAGCATTAAATAGGATACACTTTTCTTTCTTCAGATCAACATCCTGACCCATACAGACTCAGGGCATTTTCTATGCATGACTTCCCCATTTGTACCCCTTTCCTTCTGCCTTCAATTTCTTTGTTTTACTAAGTAAACATGTCAGTTTTCTCTATAAAGTTTTAAAAGAAATAGAGCATTAGGCTATGTGTCATTCTGCAAAGAGTATATTTGCTTTTACCCTCTAGCATTTATTTTCCCATGCATGATGCGCAAACTCCAGAAATGAAGCGTGATTAAAAAACGTCAAACCAAATGTCAGGTTGCCCGGCTGCTGACATGCGAAATATTTACTCACCTGCTTGCTCCAAAGCAACCATTGTTGCCTGCTCAATTAAGTCACGTTCAATGAAGCTTCTGAAATCTTCACTGTATACACTAAGATCAGGTAGTTGGAATGTGTAGACAGGCATCTCCAAAGGAAACTGTTCATTGCTGCATTCATTTGCTACATGTGATCGAGCAAGAGAGACTATGGCTGAGCTGGCATGAGAGATACCTCTGGAAAGCCGCTTTTCTGTAGAAAAATCAGAGACATCATAGACCATAAGACTACATCAAAGACCAGTCAATACTTCAAGTCAAAGAGTTCTTCCACTTAATAAAAGAAAAATCACAGAATCCCAGAATGCTTGCGGTTGGAAGGGACCTCTGGAGATCATCTAGTCCAACCCTCCTGCTCAAGCAGGGTCATCTAGAGCACACTGCACAGGATCACCTCCAGGCGGGTTTTGAATATCTCCAGCGAAGGAGACGCCACTACCTCTCTGGGCAACCTGTTCCAATGCTCTGTCACCCTCACAGCCAAGAAGTTTTTCCCCAGGTTCAGATGGAACTTCCTGTGTTTCGGTGTGGGCCCGTTGCCTCTTGTCCTGTCACTGGGCACCACGGAGAAGAGGCTGGCCCCATCCTCTTGACACCCTCCCTTTAGATATTTGTACACGTTGATGAGATCACCTCTCAGTCGTCTCTTCTCCAGGCTGAACAGGCCCAGCTCTCTCAGCCTTTCCTCATAGGAGAGATGCTCCAATCCCCTCATTATCTTTGTAGCCCTCTGCTGGACTCTCTCCAGGAGTGCCATGTCTCTCTTGTGCTGGGGAGCCCAGAATTGGACCCAGCACTCCAGGCGTGGCCTGCCCAGGGCTGAGTAGAGGGGCAGGATCACCTCCCTCGACCTGCTGGCAATACTCTTCCTGATGCAGCCAAGGATCCCATTGGCCTTCTTGGCCACAAGGGCACACTGCTGGCTCATGCTTAACTTGTTGTCCACCAGCACTCCCAGGTCCTTCTCTGCAGAGCTGCTTGCCAGCAGGTCAACCCCCAACCTGTCCTGGGCCATGGGGTTATTCCTGCCTAGGTGCAGGACCCTGTACTTGCCTTTGTTGAATTTCATGAAGTTCCTCTCTGCCCATCTCTCCAGCCTGTCCAGGTCCCTCTGCATGGCAGCACAACCTTCTGGTGTGTCAGCTACTCCCCCCAGTTTGGTATCCTCAGCAAACTTGCTGAGAGTGTACTCTTTGCCTTCATCCACGTCCTCCATGAATACGTTGAACAAGACTGGACCCAGGACCGACCCCTGGGGGACACTGCTAGCTACAGGCCTCCAACTGCACTCTGCACCACTGACCACAACCCTCGGAGCTCTGCCATTCAGCCAGGTCTCAATCCACCTCACTGGCCACTCATCCAACCCACACTTCCTGAGGTTGCCTAGGAGGATGTTACGGGAGACAGTGTCGAAAGCCTTGCTGAAGTCCAGGGAGACAACATCCACTGCTCTGCCCTCCTCTACCCAGCCAGTCATCCCGTCACAGAAGGCTATCAGACTGGTCAAACATGATTTCCCTTTGGTGAACCTGTGCTGACTACTCCTGATCACCTTCTTGTCCTCCAGATGCTTAGAGATGACCTCCAGGAGGAGCTGTTCCATCAGCTTTCCAGGGATGGAGGTGAGGCTGACAGGCCTGGAGTTTCCTGGCTCCTCCTCCTTGCCCTTTTTGAAGACTGGAGTGACACTGGCTTTCTTCTGATCCTCAGGCACCTCCCCTGTTCTCCAGGACCTTTCAAAGATGATGGAGAGTGGCCTAGCAGTAACATCCGCTAGCTCCCTCAGCACTCGTGGGTGCATCCCATCAGGGCCCATGGATTTGTGGATGTCAGGTTTGCCTGGATGATCTCTAACCCGATCCTCCTCCACCAAGGGAGAGTCTTCCTTTCTCCAGACTTTCTCTCTTGTCCCCAGGGTCTGGAATTCCTGAGGACTGGCCTTAGCAGTAAAGACTGAAGCAAAGAAGGCATTCAGCAACTCTGCCTTCTCGGTATTCTTCATTACCAGGGCACCCACCCCATTCAGCCACATTCAACTCCCACAAGAGTGTCGCCCATTTTAGCCTGCCCTTTAATCCTTACCCGTCAGCTCTCAACTTGCTCTTCATCCACCCCGAGGCAGAGCTCCATACATTCTAGTTGCTCCCTCACATAAAGAGCAACTCCACCACCTCGCTTTCCTGGCCTGTCTTTCCCAAAAACCGCATAGCCATCCATGACAGCATTCCAGTCATGTGAGCTATCCCACTATGTCTCTGCAACCGCAATGAGATCACGGCCCTGCGACCGCACACAGATCTCTAACTCTTCCTGCTTATTCCCCATACTGCGCGCACTGGTGTACAGGCATTTCAGAGAGCCAACTGAGCGTGCAGGCTTCTCAGGAGAGGTGCAAGAGGATCCTCCATAGCCATGTTCCATGCTGACTCCCCTGGCTGCATGCACCCATGGGAAACACCCTAACCTGAGTAGTGTTTTACTGACTACCCTGTCTCTATAACATTCCCCTTCCCCCATCTTGCCTAGTTTAAAGCCCTCCTTACCAGACTAGCCTGGCAGAGATGCATGCCCCACTTAGTGAGGTGGATCCCATCTCTCTCCATTAGCTGCTGATCTTCAAACATGGTCCCATGGTCATAGAAATCAAAACCCTGCTGCCAACACCAGCGGCACAGCCAGTTGTTAACTTGGAATATCCGTCTACTCCTCCTCCTGTCCTTTCCCCTCACAGGCAGGACTGAGGAGAAAATGACCTGGGCTCCCAGACCCTTGACCACCATCCCCAGAGCTCTGAAATCCTGTTTGATGGTATCCAATTTGCCCTTGGTGTCATTAGTGCCCACATGGAAGAGCAGCAGAGGGTAATAGTCTGATGCATGGACAAGCCTTGGCAGTCTTTCCAGGACATCTCTTATTCAAGTCCCTGGTAGGCAGCAAACCTCTCTGGACAAGAGGTCAGGTTGGCAGATAGGTGCCTCTGTCCCCTGCAGCAGGGAGTCACCCACAACAATTACTTGTTGCTTCTTCTGGATGATGGGATCTGTCAGGCCAGTAGCTTCCCTTGAAGACATGCCCAGGCCTCTCCTCAGCCTGGAGGGCACTGAACTTGTTCCTCAAAGGCAAGTCTTGAGGAGGAGCAAGAGCCTTTCTCCTCCTATGAGAAGTGACCAGTTTCCAGCCTTCTTCAACAGTGTTATGATGTACTGTTTCACACAGTACAGAGCCCTTCGGCAACTCCACTGCTGTGGGGGGTGGGGACTCCTGGAGCTGCATGGTCTCTGAGAATACCCTCTCTGTCTCTTGCTCGTCTTCTCAGATGCTATGCAGCCTACTGACTTCCTCCCGTATTTCCTTTACCTGGCAATACAACTGATTAACCACAGCACGCCTTCTGCAAGAGAGCTAACTGTTAGCCCAGGCCTCTCTGCATTATCTATATGATATTTCATAGGCAATGTTATCTATATTATACAGCATATTATATATTGTGCACTACATATTATTTAATATATACAATATAATATACATTATATACTATATATTTATATACTGTGCATATATTATTAATTGCATATATTATTTGTTTTTGTATTATATTATTATTTAATGTTACTCCACCACCCCATACCTCAAGCCTGGTGAATCCCCATTCAAGCCACCTAGGAATTTATTCCTCTCCTTGTTTACTACCTTTTTGTGGGCATTTTCCTAAGGTAAATGATTGTTTAGTTTTTACCATGGATCCCTAAGGCAAGTTACAGATGACCTTCACTCTGCCTCTTGTATAACAGATAAACAATTAAAGTAAAGACATGTGAAAGAGAAGTATTTTTATAAAATTGTATTTAGAAAACTATTTTATGTTTCCAAAGATGCATTGGAAGAAACTCTTACTGGTAGACCGATGACAATCAATGAATGCTTCAAACGCTAAAATTTAGTTGACTTGTAGAATGCTGAATTTTTTGAACCACGATAATTTTACACCAAACATGCCACACTACTTTAACCTCAGAACAATCTACCCAAAAGCAATGTTAATGCTAACTTAAGATAGATTCGTTCTTTGGATTAGGATTTTAAAAACACATGTGCACAAAAACTAACACATAGTTCAAAAAGAATGAAGAAATTAACAAGTCTGCTTTAAAAGAACATATTATTTTATAAAGAAAAAAAACTATGGAGCTAATGTTTTATTATACTCCAAGTCTGTATTGAAATTCTCTGTGGATAAATACCCTGTCAGGCACACTAAAGACTACAATTTGAATTATTTATGAATACTGGAAGTGTTAGAATAGATCTGGGCAATGATTTACGCATCCCAGTAAAAAAAAGGTCTGCTGAATGGCCAGTAGGGTCATTAAAGCAAAATAAGCATTAGAACATTAAAAAAAAAAAAAAAAAGGAGAAAATATGACTAACAATATCACGTCATTCCTTTTTACTTTATGTCCTCAGTGCTGGTCTCCAAAAGAACAAGTCCAGAAATAATAGATAAATATAAAAATTAGCAGGAAGGATACCTCTGTAGGAAAGAATTAAACAGACTGGAATTCTTGGGTAAAGAAATGAAATAAATATCAGAATAAAATGTATCAGCAAATGGGTAACAGAAAAGAAACTCAGACACTAGATTAGTACTGTCCAAATACTTAAACCACAAATAATTCAGTTAAAATTGATAGAGATATTTTAAAACTTGGAATATAAGCAAACTATGAGACTCATAAAATACCACAGACACCAAGGGTTCGGTAACATCAAATGGATTAGCTCTGTTTATATCAATAAAAACTTATAAGCTGTGTAATACCATTTTTAAGGGCATTGAATTAATTACATTTCTTTCAGAAAGTGGCCCAAATACTTATCACTTGACTTTAGGAAGAACTTCTCTTAAACACAAATCAATCGTAATTTCCCACATCTGTCTGAAATAGCCAAAACTGCCTAGCAAAAAAAGTCAATCTCGATGAGATTATATTTTGACTTGAACTGCTAATTCTCATATTCAATTCTTATTTTACAACATTGTAAGATTAACTGTAACCTGTAGATTATCCTTCTTCATAAAATAAGCAGAATATTTTCCAACATATCTATCAAGTAAAAGCACGTAAGTCAGTAATTGTGAGCAATAGCTTTTTTTTTTTTTTTTTTTTTTTAAGAATGCATCTTCTGCTGGTTATGCATGGAGGAATGCCTTCAGTTAATGTCTGCTTTGTTAGCTGATATGCATAAACTCATGGCAATTCATGAAGCGAAAAAAAAGTTGCTTTACTTGCATTAAATATGTTAAGTTTCTGTGAAACAGGCTTTTACCAGTCTAATTTTTGGATGAGGAAGTGAAATCCAAAAGTAAAAACAGAAGCAGTTCGTAAACTGCGCGATGCAAGCCTTTTCCTTCTTTTGCTACATGCTCTGTCCAACAACATCAAATTGCGTATTTAAGGACTTTCGTATTACTCTGAAGTCCTCATGTGAGACTTCAAAAGTCTCTGCTGATTGAGCCGGTGCGCTATCCTACTACCAGCACGTTTCTTTCATCACCTGTTCAAGCTGCAACCCACTATTTTGG
Source organism: Struthio camelus (assembly GCF_040807025.1). Classification (NCBI taxonomy): domain Eukaryota; kingdom Metazoa; phylum Chordata; class Aves; order Struthioniformes; family Struthionidae; genus Struthio; species Struthio camelus. Next base: position 19,314,555 of record NC_090953.1, read on the forward strand.
GATATCATTTCACAGTGATGCAGAAACCACTGCTACAGCATTTCCTCACACGCTCATGGGAAGTTTTTCTTTGTTCAGGTTCTGCCCTGTACTCCTGTTTATATTTTTAAACTCCCCTCAAATATTTTGTAGCTATTTAGAATTTATATTCATCAAATATTACTACTCACAGTTTAATAACTTAGATTTTTAGGGTACGAGCCATATTCTAATGAGGATGAAGTGATACAGTTTTATTAACTACAGTGTGCTACTCTTCCGCCTTTCACCTGGTATTGATCCAGTGCTTTTAGGAGGAGTTATAAGATGCACCACAGTTATTTTCCCACTGAGGTAAGTTACCAATTAAAAAAAAAAAAGCTATGCTGATGCTCTTAAGATCTAAGATGCCATTTCCTGTTTAGTAGGAGGGAAGGGTCAGCAGGAAGAGGGAAGTCTTTCTGTTCCTTTTAAAGACTGCATAGAAAACCCTGCTGAAATCACCAAGCTCGCGCTATTACCTCTCTAGGTGAGACGCTGTCAAGCCTGTGGATTTATTTTTGTGCAAACTACACTTTCTTGCTAAATTAAAACAAAAAAGGAATTTATTCCAACAGTCTGAGAGAGACAGTGATCTGAAATTAAACCTATAAAAGAGCTGAATACAAAAATGTAAATCCTCATGCTTATTATTCTCTGCTGGAAATCAATTGTTAGAGGTAGCTGATTTTTTTTTACTCTTCAGGTTTCAATTCTTGAAATATAAATTCAACTGGAGGGGGGAGCGGTTCTTCTGTAGAACTATAAAAGAACCAAATTTTAAAGCTAAAAGTTATTTAGACATTTCATGCACCCTTTTAACTTAGTATAAGTAAGACTGTGAAGACTGAAATATGGGTGGGTTTTCCGTTGTTGCTGTTTGGTCTTACAATTGCTTCTATGAGTACCACAGGACTGCTCGAGGACAGTATTTTCATATTTCAATAACATACTAAAAACAAACAAATAAAAACATGTACAGTCGAGGCAAAGCTCACGCCAGCTGAAACATGGGAAAGGTAGGGCCCAGGCTGGCAACAGCTGTGTGAAGCCCATCCCAATGACACAGCTCACGGGCAACGGAGAACGAGTTGCAGCTCCCCAGAGAGCGCAGGCCGACTACCTAGAAAGCGGTTTGCCCACAAAAGGGGGCCCGGAGAAGAGTTCTTACCTTGAGCAACATCATCCTGCCTCTGCAGGCAGGGCCGTTCGGCCTTTGTCACCTCGGGGGGCTGCTCGGCTTCCTGCTGCTTGGGGCACTTGCCCTCGTTAAACACCTGCGGCAGGTTGGCGGTGGACACCTGCCGGAGCTGCTCATAGTCGCTCAGCGCTGCTGTCAAGTCCCAGTTTTTGCCTGCCAAACAGCAAGAGGGACATTCTGCTGATGTCTGTACGTGACCAGGCTGGGAACCCCAAAGTCATCTTTATTACATGCACGTAAAATATAAACTTCAGTAGAGAAATCACGCTGACTAAAGGATCAGGAAGGAAACAGAGATTCTCTTCATGAAACGTTCTACAGCCCCCCACCCCACCGCAACAAAAATGCCCAGCTGATAAACACCTGGAGAGTACACACCGAACGGGCAAAGACAGGGACAGAACCAGCAGGCTTCTGCACCCACCCACAGCTGTACATTTGCTTCAATTTACTTCAATGTTTCAGCATTTCCATTTTCAGAAGGTGGTATGACCTCATGCTTCCCCCTAATGCACTAACTGCATTCAGACATACAGTCCCTCAGTTGTGTCACATCAGTGAATAGTTATTCTTTATAGTTTATTGCTACTAAAAATTTCCCATTTAAAAAGACATTTGTCTGTGTTACTGAAGAAACTAACAAAATCTCTACAGAAGGAAGTGAAATATTGCATATAGACAACTTAAACAGGAATTAAGATTGTTTATTTAAAATAATCTGTTAAAACTTTCTTAACTTTTATTTCACCGACCAACCTCCAAAAAATCCTCTTACGTTTTCCTAACTGAGCTTCTGCTGTGAACATTGTTTTGTCTTGACTTGACACTGATAGACGCTCCATACATTCCGATGAGCCTTTATATCTATAAAAATAACACTATGCTTTTTATTCTATTCTTGATGTAAGACTAGTAGAAAAAAATACAAAATACAATTTTAGGGTAGGGAATATTTGAACAAACTGGGCATACACAAGTTCACGGGCCCTGATGGGACGTACCCAGGAGTGCTGCGGGAGCTGGCCGACGTCATTGCAAGGCCACTCTCAATCATCTTTGAAAGGCCATGACAACTGGGAGAGGTGCATCAGACTGGAAGAAAGCAAACGTCACTCCCATCTTCAAGAAGGGCAGGACTCTCAAACAGGTGATCCTGTTTGAGCAGGGGGATTAGACTGGACAATCTCCCTCCAACCTTAACTATTCCGTGATTTTGTGAATAACATCACTCAGACTTGGTTGTTCATATCTAAATCAGACTTTTGCTCTTTATGTAACTTATTGCCCATTAAAAAAACCACAGAGACTAGACATTCAAGTCAGTATCAAACGTTTAACAATAGTATTTACACAACCTCCACAACACTAGCTGTTCCAAAAGGAAAGAAATCAAAGAAAGAAATCAAGAAATTAATCTTTTCACACAGCATACAACAAACTCATTGTATCCATCCAAAGGGTTACGCTATTTCTATTAACCTACATAAAAGCCACCATACAAAACTGATGACATTTGCTGTGTGGGTGTTAAGACTAACCAGTGATGCAGTGCATCTTTTACATTTTATAAGCAAACACAGTTATGTAAAACCTTGACACCAGAGAAGTGTATTTTCCTGCGATGTTCTATCAGGGCCAAAATGCTATCTGATGAAGAAGGTTAATAGTTCCTTAGCTCTGTAGTACTTCTAGAATTTAACTACACAAACATTCCTCTAACCTTACATCTCAAAACACAACAGACGTTTGTGTATGCCACAACAGGAAGCATGGACATAGCACAGACAGACACACAGTAAAATACTACTTTAGAAATATGTATGGAAAACATAGATCCTTCTACAGACAGAGGCCAAAAAGCTCACTTTGGAGCATAAAGCATCATCCTCTTATTTCCCTTCATTTTACCTCTGCTTATCCAAAGTCTCCCTCTGCTCACAGCTCCATGAAGCCTTTCCATGCACTTCTGCAACTTCATGTGCATTCGGAGCGGCCGCAGCAGCAATGACAGCCTGCCTCCTTAGAATATTTGCAGCATTTAGTGTCTGTCCTATCTGCCATAGAATCTCAGGATAACTCAGGTTGGAAGAGGCCTCAGGAGAGCTCTTTTACAACCTCTTACTTAAAGCAGAGTCAGCTATGAGATCAGATCGTGTTGCCTAGGGCTTTATTCAGTTTGGTCTTGAAAACTCCAAGGATGGAGAGCACAAAACCTCTCTGTGCAAGCCGTCCTCATGGGACTTGGATCCAGTCTGAATCTCTCTCTTAATGCCCATTGCTCTTTGTCCTCCTGTCATACACCACCGTGAAGAGCCTGGCTCCATCTTCTTGATAACCTCCTCATAGGCACTGGGGGGGGGGACTGCTGTTAGGTTCCCCTAAAGCCTTCCCTTCTCCAGGCTGAGAAGCAAGTCCTGCTCTCTCAGCCCCTCCTCACAGGACCTGTGTTCCAGCCCCCAACCATCCTGGTGGCTCGCGGCTGAACTTAATCTAGTTTATCAATGTCTTTCTTGTACAGAGGGGACCAAAACTAGATACAATATTCCAGATGTGATCTAAAGAGTGCTGAGTAGAGAGGGATGATCACGTTCCTCTATCTACAGACTATGCTCCTGCTGATGTAACTCAGGATACTTTTGGGTTTCTTTGCTGCCAGAGCATACAGCTGGCTCGTGTGGCTTGCTGGCTACCAAGACTACCAGAGCCTTTTTCCGCAGAGCATCTCCCCAGGCACTCAGGCCCCAGCCTGTATCATTGCAGGGGGTTCTTTCTTCCCAGGTGCACGACTCTAAATTTGTCCATATGAATTTCATCAGGTTCCTGTTGGCCCATTCCCTTGCTCTGCCTAAGTCCCCTCGAATGGCAGCCCTGCCCTTGAACATACTGACCGTTTCCCCCAGTTTGGTGTCATCTGCAAACTTGATGAGAGAGCACTCTGTTGCCTCACTGATAAAGATTTTAAAGAGGAGTAGACCCCTGAGGTACATCACTTGTTTTCAGCTTTCAGGTAGAGTGCAATCCATTAACCACTACCCTCTGATCTCAATCATTCAAACAGTTATTTATCCATCTAGTTGTCCACCCATCCAGACCATAATGTCCTAACCTGGACATAAGAACACTGTGGGAGACAGCGTCAAATGCCTTGCTAAAGCTGAAGTAAGTGGCATCCACAGCTCTCCCTCATCCACAGATCCAGACATCTCAGCATAGAAGGCAGAGTCAGGACTTCCCTTGCTCTGGTCTTGCTTTGATCCCAGTCAAATCATTCCAAGAACTGAGACTAAGATAAACACTAAATCCTAAAAAATAACAAGAGGCAGCAATACTTCACATCTGTACAATTGTGTAAGAAATAGATAACACCAGCAATAATGGAAAGCCATGACCCTCAGTGTTATAGCACAAGACTCAAACTTCCTTATCTTTCTTTTCCCAGAGCAGCTAGAATGCCAATGCAAAACACTTTATGTCCCCTTATCTTACATATCAGAGAGAATTTGCTCTCACAGGGATTTTCGAAGTCTTTTAGGAAGCAGATAATACAGAACAGTATTTTGTAACAAAACATGCAGTGAGAGGATTCAGTCAAAGTGGTTCCACGTCTATGTGAGCTGCTTGTGAAATCTGCCAACACAGAATCCTCCAAAAGAAGATTTACCTCCAAGCTACCACTTCTTCATACTGCTATGACCAGCAATGACAGAGTATGGGCTAATACCTGAAGATAAACAAGTCTGCTTAGTACAGCTAGACAAATGGCACTTGTCATGCTCCATAAACAAAAAAAGAAACGTTGAGATGTTTGTATGCTATTTTCAAAACAGCCCTGCTAAGTTAAAATGCATGATTTCTTAGCATTCTCTGAGAACTATCTTTTACCAGGCAAATTACAAGTATTTAATAGTAAGAAAAACCCCCCCACCAATTATGAGAGACCTTCACAGCACTGATGGAGCATTTTTCCAGGAATTCAAAAGTAACCTGTTTTTTCTTGATTAATATAGGATTTATTACACCATAAAAGGTTGTGTCAGTTATGTACTTTGAGAAGCTGCACTATCTGGGTAGCGGTTCAGTATAACTTATTTGGTCATCCAAAGAAGAACAAGCTAAAAATAGCTGAAAGCATTTTTATACAGATAAAAGGCTTTTTACTGTTACAATCGCTTCTTTAAAGAACAAAAGCCTAACCGAAATAGGAAGAAACAGCACAATTTCAGCATATGCTTTCAAAAAAAGCTGTTATCTACAGGGTTGCACCGAACTATCTCAGGTTCTGAAGTACTAAGAAGAATTGTAAAGTGAGAATTAATATCACCTAGCAGGAATGTTACACTTATCCTGAAGAACTTCAGAACATAATATAAACCATTACTTCAGTGATCTGGAGTGATTATACGTGTTATGCAGTAATCCTTTCTTACAGGGCCTATAGGATAAATTGTATATTTAATAGGAAATTATTGGAGATCTTACAACAGACACTCAAGTTACTGCCATTATGTGTTTTCTAAAAATTCCATGTAGAATCAGTGGTTATAAACCAGTTAGGGCTCTGGTTCTACCTCTATACATCATCTGAATGAGGTTTCCACACTCAGACATTCAGTAGTCAGGTTCCTGAAATTGGTAAGATCGTAAGTGCTGTTTTTTGTCATTTTTATTATTATTATTTTTTTTCATATCTTATGACATGCTTATGTCATAAGGAGGTACTCTGACATGCTCTTTAGATCTCCCTCTCAACCATGAAGGCAGTAGAGTGAAACTTTAAAACAAAGTGATACGCACAGTAAATATAATTCTGCAAGATACAGGTTTAACGGAAACACTATAATCTGAGTACTGGCAACACTACAAATCTAGCATGATGCAGCTCCCAATAGCAAACTGGATTTATTCAGTACAGACTCGGAAGCAACAAACAGCAGGGAACGGGAACACAGATAGCATTCCTCCCATACTATAGCGTTCCTTACAGTCTCCTATTCAAGATAGTTTCATGTTTAAGTTCTGAAATCTAACAAAATCAGTGTTTAAGCGCTATAAGAGACTGCTGTGTGACACCTTGGATGTATGTAACAGAAAAGCAGAAAATTAGCAGAGTAACCATAAATCCTGCTGTCCTTGGTTTTAGGCTAAAGACAATCATCCTGTATACAAGCTCTATCATAATAAATATAGTCAGCTTTCAGAAGTTAGGCTCAGTGTGTTGCACTTAAAATCTAAACTGCATAGTGAGTCTGAGTTATGCTCCATGGCTCAATGTAGCAACTGAACTTCTAATAGAAACTTGAGGCTATACATAAAATAAAATTTCTGTATCTAAACATATCTTAGAGAGAATAAAAGACTTTCTTTTTAAGTCTCTTCATCTCCCTGGAGTTGCCCCATCTTCTGAGCAAAAGCACCAATCAGCACCAAAGCATGAAACTTCAGAGAACCCACATAGGAAACAATTATCCCCAAATTAACTCATTTTCCCCAAATTTCCTGGAGCCTCCAGGCATTAGAATGCAAGAAAAAAATTCAACCAAATAAGATAGCATAGTAAGCACCTTTCCAGCTCCATGAAATAGCGTTTTAGAATATTAGTCAGCCAACTGGCTTGCAAAAGCATGTTCAGCCACCCCTTCACAGTCTGTACTGGAAATATGTAAGCTTGTCCCCTTTGCCAGGGCTTCCTCTCTTGGGTTCTTATTTTGTCAAGCAAATACAACAACAGACCTTTTGTTTTTCTTGTTGCTCATAAAGAGCAGGAGAATTCATCAGCTTGGGAGGATGATGGGAGAGAGTGATGATCAGAGTTGAAAGTAGAGGAAACTGGAGGCAGCAAAAGAGAATTAGGGAAAAGGGCAGGGGACAGAAAAAGAATAGAGGCATTTATTAGAGAGATTATGTGTTAGAGATGAGAACCAATACAAAAATATAATGCAGTGCAAAACAAGGAAAGAAGTACACATAGAAAGAGTGGTGCAACGAGGACCACAGAAATGGACTGCAGAAGCAACGGACAAGCTGAGAACAAGTCAGAAAAGTTATAAAAATGAGAGATGCCCAGAGCAGATGACCCAAACAAGAATTCTTGAGTGTGGCATGGAGCAAGAGAAAATTTCAGTAGGTAAACTGGAAAAAGCTGTAAGTTATTCAAGAAATCAGTGGGGCTTACGACAGTGGAGAAGTATACAGCTGACTCTGCCAATACCTCTTCCTTTAAACTTAGCATACCAAAAACGTCTTGAACTTCTAAAGCTGTATTTTATTACATTCCAAACTAGAGCAAGGTTAAATTTTGAAAGAAGTAAAAACTTCAAGGTCTGCTCGGTCAGATAGACTAAAATAAATTAAAAAAAAAAAAACTGAAATCATACTTATTCCCCAATGTCTTACAGGGTAGGTCCTTCCTTCCAGTCTTGCTACCTGTCCAATAAGTCTCGGCACCCTTCTGGTTTGGAGCAAAACACACATAGTCCCTTGGCATCCCTAGCAAAAGTCTTATCTACGTTTTCTCTGTATGTCTGTTCCCTGTCCTTCTCTGAAATCTCCCACATCTTGCTCCTCATACAAGCCCCTGCTCCATCACATCTTTTCTTTATTTAATGGTCATGTCTTGCACAGGACCTCAACCAATAGGAGCAACCTTTACCATGCCACAAGGGCTCCACCTGACCTACAGCACATCATTCAGGCAGCCTCTTTCCCTATTGCTTAGCCACAAGCTTCTAAAGGAACATAACACAGGAATGTAATACTGCTAAGCCGTGCGCCGTGTACACACAGGATATGCACACACAGGATATACGCTGACATATCCTTCATCACAAGGCTGAAGGAGAAGTAACAGGTAATTCTATTTTACACAGTTTCAGTAACTAAATTAAGTCAAGTAAGAACTTTTGTTTGAATTTAAAGGAAAAAGAACCAATACAAGACTTTTTAAATATTATCTGCTATCTTTTTTTTTTAAATGCTACTCATTTGATGTATCCTACTGTATACCGACTGCTAACTTCTTTGTTTACATAACCTACTATTGCATTTGAAAAGATATTTCACAGTCAGCCATAACAACATTATCTCAGTACACACAATCACATCAGCTGACAAGTCATTGACAGCATCACGTAAGCTATACCAACTGAATCTTGCCAAAGCAGTACACAGTGGTTTTATATGGAAGAATGAGTTTCTAACGGTCAGAGAACAAAAATGACTAGGCAGAGGTAAATTCCATTTTGGATAGAAGGAATCTGAACTGCAGAAACGGTGATGAGACACTCAGGAGAGGACAAGATACTAAAAGAGCAGAATGGGTTTGAGAGCTAGGAGTTAGCTTTAGGAGTTATCAATATGCCTGTACCAGCTGGAGTTACAAAAGTAATAGATCAGAAGTTGGAAGGCATAAGATGGGGCTAACAACGGAAAGTGAAGAATGAGATGGGTGCAGAATCAACTGATGACTGAACATCTTTCTCCTCACTTCAACAAACGCCAGAGACGACAGTCATTCTTTCTGAAAACTCGCTCTTATTTCAATAAGAAAGAAAATATCAGTCAACGTGGGGACGAGCACAAAGACAGCTGGTTAGAATACAAAGGTAGCGGAGCACGTTCAGGATGTGGGAATCAAAAAGTAGAAAAGGTTGGCTGGGGGAACAAGAGTATCATATCTTCTCCAGTAACACTCGTTATGTGCGCTGTCCACTGTAGCTGAGTAAAGATGAATCAAGACAAACTTGTTGCCTGCATGGGAAGACTTCTAAGCACATTAGTAAAACCTGACTAACCACTTGGTCAACACTGGGAGAGAAAGATTACCGAAGAACAGAAGAACAAACTATTTCGAGACAATGGTTTTGGAAAGTTTACAGAAGTTGTTTTGTAGTACCTGCTGTATAGCACCCGTAATATGGCTTTGGAAATGGACCAGTATCCTAGGATATTTATGTTCATAACGCCTGCAAAGAAAGCAATCTGACATTACATTATGCGTTGTGATCAAAAACTGGCCTTTATGCGAACTAATGAAGAACATTTTGAAAGAATACAATTGTGTTGGACAAAACACCAGCACACTAGAGTTAAACCAGTTGAGTTAAAGTTGTTCCGTTATCTCACAGTAACCCTAATGAAGTCCTAACCTTTTAATAGCAGTTCAGCAGATGCAGAAATACTTCAGTGCATCTTGAACACAAAGGATGCAAGACTGTCAGCTCAAACAACGCCCTATGAAGAAATATGTATTGAGCTTCTGACAATCACAGATGAGCTGTAGTCTTTAACAACAGAGAGAGGCATTTTAGCTAAGCTGAAAATAATCTAATTTTGGATTTTACTGACCAAACTAAAAATGAGTGTATTACCAGGAGCCACAAATGCCCCAAAGCGTTCAGATGCCTATAGAGAAGAAAACCTGTTTGCCTCTGTCTCAGAAAAATGAAGAATTGTATTTTTTTTTTCATATTTGAGGTACTTCACATCCCCAGAATTTTACCAGAATCCTCAAAGTATTCTTCACCTTACTGGCACATTTAGCATTCCCTACATACCGTAATCTTCTGCATTAAGATGAATGGTACAAGCTGTTCTTTAACTGTATCCCATAAATGAAGTTATTGCTTCCAATTAAACATTCCTTTATTACCTGTCTTGACCTACTCTGATTTCCCCTCAAAAGTACTGGATATCCAGTCCCAGTTATTCCAAGACTACATCTAGTAACGGATGCGTAAAACAGTATATCTGCTGACGCTGAAAAGTCAGAATTCAAGCCTGAGGAACATTCAGAAAGACTTCTGTAGTGGACAGTGCAGTCACATGTGCAGTCATGCATATGCATCTACCCACATATACACAGACGATCTAGTAGGACTTTGGGACAGGTTCAGGTTTAGTTTGCCCACCAGAGGATTTTGCACGCAGTTGTAAAGCATACATGGCCTCGTTCCAGAATGGATGATAGATCAAAGCACCTAACAGCTAACATTTGCTATTCAATAGGCTAATATGTCTGCATGAAATAATATATATTTCTTTCTTCAAAGGCAGCAATAAATTTAATTTTCTGTTGTTGTACTCTAAAAGGATTTAATTCTTTCAAGGGAAAATCACTGTCAGCTTCCTGAGCATGTGGTAGGATGGAAGAACAGGATTCACTAGGCATCACTCCAGAACCACCTTAGATTTGATGGATGTTCTAGGAGACCCAAGCAGCTTCAGTGACAGCGCTATGGCAGCAACAGCCTGCTGCACCTGGAGAAGTAAGGTAAAGAAGGCAGTTGCAGGGGGAGGGATGAAAATGAGGGGAATATCCAAAGGATGAGTGCAAACCTTAGTATTGCTACTGTGTAAGTCAGCAGAGGAGGCACCATTGGACACTTGTTTTTTGCAGGTTTTTTGCAGGTTGTTTTTTGCTTGCTTATCAAATCTAGCTTTTGGGGGAGAGAAAGGTTGAAGTAACTTCATTAGGACTGACTGCACTGCGGTCACAGAAGTCACCTTATTCCCTCACCTTTCTCAGCCTTCCCAGCTCCCCTTCTTATCTGTTTCTACCTGTGGACACCTTCCTTATGGACTCCTCTCCCTGTGGACACTTCTCCTTATAAAATATTCAATAAATGAAGTCCATGACTTAAATTTTGATATCAGCCTTGACTACTTCTGTTTTCTTCTTGAGGCACACTAGCAAGAAAACCAAATCAGAGACAAGACTAGATGGGCAAGCTACTGAGCCAATAGGTTAGTCAGAAATTAGGAATAAAACATTGTTATTCTGCAGTAAGGAAATTGCGGTTAAGACCAGCGCATGACAACCAAAAGTTCAAGCCAAATAAAAGGAAACTTCCCAGGACAAGAAATTCTTCTGCAGCCAGGCCTTCACAGATCTCATTCTGCCCCAAGCTGCATGTGGGCTACAGCATCTATCACAATGGATCTGTGCACTACATACACGATCTATAGTACAGTAGATTTACATAATTATTTTTTCCTGAGCTGAACCAGAAATTCTACACTATCAGATAACCAAAGGTTTACCCAGGTATTATTTTCAAATATAAACACTTTTTTAGATTTTAAGTAAAATAGTCTTTTGTATAGATTGTTAAAAAAAATTCAGCTAAAGAGTGCTGCTTCTTTTTTTTAGCTGATAAATTTAGAAACTCTCTTAGAAAAGTTTTAGAGTGACCTTCTGACAAAGTCTTGATTCCTTTCTTTTAAAAAAAATATTTCCAACTCACTCTTCATTTCAATGAGCTGATCAGCTTGAAAGCTGAAATCTGAAAGAAAAAAGCATTAGAAACTTTGGACTTCTGCATTAAAAAGTTCGCTTCACATCTATCATGTATCCTAATTTTTTAGAAGGGAAAAGCACTCTCCCTTGCTCACACATAAGTGTAGCAAGGCTAACACCACTCATATTTTACAACAGTTGTCCCAGTGCTTAGACACCTGCATTCACCCGTTTTTCTGCAATAAAAAATTACCCCCAAAAGCAGGATTAGAGAGTAGGAATCCATCTTTTTCTGAAGCTAGTCTTTCTCTAGTTGAATCTTCAACTTGGTTATGTTGTGAGGAGAGAGAGAGAGAGAGCCCTTAATACCATGCAATGCATGAGTAATTCTTGCTTGCCTGAAGTTAGTCATATGCTTTATCAGGTCACCCCTCATATTCTTTGATAACAAAAATCAGGTACATGTTGAGCAGCCAATGCTCTACTGATACTAGATTTTATATTTTCCAGTTAATAGGCAGATAACATTCAGGTAGCGAGGTGTAAGTCACATGCTGTTATTTAGGCTTTTTACTTTTTTCTGTTTTTGCTTAAACCGTGTAGCTTAGTAGGGTTGCAACAGTCAATAAATTCATTCTCTTTTAATTCTTAAAACGGATATCATAAAACTAGACGACACTTACTGTTAATTAGTGGGAATAGCCAGTGTGCAACCACAAAGCCCCACCCACAGTTTTCAAAAATCCACCTACTCCAATATGTTAAAAAGAACACTTGAAAGGTCACCAGCAATTCTTGATTTGGTGATAAACAACATGCGAGAGAGGATGTAATCTGAGATGAGAAGTAGGAAAGAGCTAAGTAGTAGGGACCACAGTGAAGGCCAACCTGTAACAATAACATATGTGTAGAACTTGAGCAAAGGAAATTTTTAAAAGGTCAGGAAAAAGCTAAACTAATGCTAATGCTGCATAAAGCTAAACAGGATCAAAAATATATATGAAAAGGATGAGGGAATGTAAGGAAGAGGTTAGGAATAATTAAACAAATTAGGATGCAGCCTGTGTTGACAGCTCATGAACTGCTAGTGTAAATATCTAAGAATATAAAGACCAGCAGGCATCATAAAAATATCCAGTAAGAATGAATGTGAAACTTTTACAAAACAATAAAGGACAAATGAAGCCAAAACGCTACACAGCTCAGAGAGAAAACAAATTGAAAAAGATTTCAGAATGAAATATTTAAGAAAATAAAACTGAGCTCTATAGAACCACACTTCAATGCCATTTTTCATCGTTAATGAAACTCACACTCAATACAATACCATTTGAAAAAATATTACAGAAAAAAAAACCGAATAGGAGACCAACACCAATTTCATGGCTTTTGGTACTATATCTTAAATATTTTATTATCATTCTCCATATTTTTGCTTGTGAATTGAAACATATTACAATTCCAGTGTTCCTTATCCTAATTCAAAGTTGCCACACAAAAAAATCTCTCACTACTAAAAAAAATATATATATGTATATCTAACAGAGCCTTCCTGCCCACAGAACAGGAAAAGTCTCGGTGTAAGACAAAACTTATTATGTTTTCAATATCAACCCAATCATTTTAACTCCCTCAAAAACTACTATAGAGAACCTGTCTCTGTGACTCAACTACTCTACGCTGCTGTATGCAAAGGTGTTCTTGGAATAACAGCTGTCCCACAGGCAAATGCAATGCCTCAGCTGTTTGGTGGCAGACACATTATCTCCTCCTATAGCCCATTACACTGAATCAGCATTTTACATGAGTCTCTACTGTGGCTCTATAACAAGTACGTTAAACAGGCGCAGCAACTTTCAGCAGAAATGTCTGATTCATGTAGGCCTTCCCCTTAAGGGTGAAAAGCTACCTGTAAGGATGTACAATCCTTATAGATGTTTACAAATCATCCAGTATTTGGCAGGCTATTTAATACACTTCTAAAAACAAAATCCAGAGCTCTTATTCCATCTGTGTTCTTCTGTGCCACCCCTCAGTTTAGATTTTGAACAGTTATCCACATTTAAAAAGTAAAATAATATGAATCTCTACCTCATTATTTCTTCCTTCCAAGAAGATAGGAAAGAGTTCTTAGCTGAAGTTGTTGACTATCTAAGAGAAGTCTAAGAGAAGAATGACGAAGACTCGCAGTTTTACATTTAGAGTGGAACAAGGCAAGTCCTCAGAATGCTCCATAGCACAAATCTAGACCTTTTGAAGCTCTTCTCTCTCCTATTGACCTCAACTTTGTCCTGCCTGGGTTTAACATTAACTTCTGTGGTTCTGAATCCCTGTGATTCTCATACAGGAACTCTCCCTACATACCCATATGTCTAGGAGGATTGTGTTTTGTGAGGTGCTGCTGGCTGAGAGAACTCATAACTGCCAATAACTTCTATGAGATCTCAAGTCTTAGTATCAGAAGAGAACATTATTACTTTTACACAATAAGAGACATCGTCCAATCATTCTAATATCTTGTCCAAATCTTCTCAGCAAATAAATCTAGGCCTTATTTAAATGCCTTGGCTGAATGATGACCAACTCCTATGCTTCTATTTTTTAAATGCTGCTCATGAGTTTCTACTGTGGCCAATGAATTTACAAGTTAACTGTTACGAACTAAAAGAGTTCTGGCATTTTATCCTTCCAATTTTGCTGGGCTTTGTAAATGTAATATTATTTCCAAATATTTAAAATTGTGGTTACAGGCACATGGCAGAGTGATTAAAAAAAAAAAAAAAAAAAGAGTAAGTAATTCCAGGAAAAGAGAAATGGCTAAGGAATACTCCTTTTAACAGCAAAAGGTTTTTTAGCTCTTCAGTTATTGCTAGCATTGGTTAACTCTAGAAGCTATTTTGCTAGATAAGAGCTATTTATTCAACCTACGAGCTAAAAGGGAAAAGGTGACCATGCTGGAAAGGCATTCAGACAAGCGATAAGGAGCGACTCTTTCAAGTCTGTTGATACATTGTTAGTTTTCATCAACCTAAAATGGTTCTTATTTTTTTCCAGTGTGCCAGTGCATCAATTACATTGAAAAAAATACCCTCACATTTACAATCTCCTCAAAGACAAAGTCTACCATTAGCTTCTTTCATACGTAAAGAATTCTCTTCTTAGAAACCAACTGCTAATAAGGCAATCCACAAGTTCAAATTAAACGCAACCACTTCCTATCTGATATGATGTAGATTAACGTGAATATTAACAGGCATAAGATAAGAAGAGGGATTCCAGAGGGATTCCAGACCAGCTTTATGCCTTCTGAGACACTTCTATGTAAAACTACATTAAAGTTAAGAGCATCGGTTTTAAAATAAGATTTCATTTTGGTCCATTTTCTCAAGGCAAAACAATGTTGCAAGGAAAGTTTAATGTTTTCCTTAATTTTCACTAGCATGTAGTTACTAAAAGCTGAACTGATGGTTAGAAGTGACAATTTTGATCTCTGTGTAATGAGACATTAGTAACTGCTAAGTTTACTCCCTTTGCTAAGCTTTACACAAGAGAACTATAAAAGAAACTGTCTAAAGGAAAGAAATAGACTATCGGGGGAGGAGTTAGTTTTGCACACTCAGTCACATGATAATATTGCAATTTTCTTTCTCCCTTTCCATTAATTACATGCTTTTCTTCGCATTCTTATGTACGCTGTTCTTGATGGAGACATCTACCTACTGCATCTCTGTCATTTTGCACAGGGTCAGTCTCCTCTACCATATGCATTTCATGACTGAAAAGCTAGTCTCCCGGTTTCTATTAATGCTCAACTATACATGCCATGATTAAGCTCTATATTAAGCTAGAAATGGCAATTATTTTTTATATAATGGTGAAATACTTCATGGATCAACACTCCAGCAGAAAAACACAGGTATCCTCCATTTAAATAAAGTGTAGTTTTTCAGCTAAACATACTATTTCAGGTGCAGTTTAGCCTCTTTTTTTAATATAATATTGTCTGAAAATTTCACAAATCCTCCAGCTCTTGATGTTTGTCTATACTGTTAGCATTTTAACATCATGCTTGATCCTATGTCCTTCCTACACCAATCAAGTGACCATTGTTTATGTTCCTGCTGCTTCCTGATTTAAAGAATCAATTATTTTCTTTAATGGTTTTCTCTCTGCCGTAGACCACGTTTTAAGTCAGTCATACAACAACTCAGAGATGGCTGCTATTCTGTACATAAAAAATGCAAGGTGTCAACTTAGATTATCCAACAGGAAAATGGGACATGCCTTCCTCATTCCTGGAGATGGTAGAAACTGGAGGTCAAAACACCTGAAGAGGAGTACATTCTCTACCATTCAGACCTATCCATTTATGCTTAATGAATTTTCCAAAGCTTACTGACGCCACCAAGCCTTTCCCCTGAACTAAAAGGCACACTACGTCTGGCTGCCATTAATAAACATGCATATACACAGATGACATCTTTGTCATCGAGTCTTTCAGCTCATTCCTTGCAACACTAACGTAACATATATCCTAATTTAATTCTGCACAAAGCAGGGATGCACATGTCCACCAACACTGGCTGCTTTTTAAACTATTTTGCCAGGACTGTTCCTTTCACCTATGCCACATTTATAGTCAAATTACTCTGTCAATATTAAGCAGCTGAGTGTGGGCTTTCATTTCAGTCTGATTTTAAGTAAAGGCAGTTTTTTTTTCCCCTTTTATCTCCCAAACTGAGGTTTGGGATCCAAATCTCTGGGTAATTAATGACTCCCAAGAGCAGTATCATGTCTCGAGCTATCCTTGAAATCCTGCGGGATCTAGTCGGTCTTAACTTAGCACATTTTTATGTGCTAAGGAAAGAAGGCAAAGAGCAGCACTAAACCATTCTTCATGTCTTCCCATTTGTTACGCTCACCTTAATATTGGCCTACTTCTCATGACTGAAGTATTTCCACTTTTTCTATGAAAGTTGTTGTTGTTGACAGCTATACATAATTTATGATGATATTACTTGTATTATAATGCTCTGGTTTTTTTGCACAACAACTGAAAGGATAGTTTTTAAAAAGTGTAATTACATTCTCTAAAAAAGATTGGAAATGGACTCATTTTTGACTCACTTCCCTTTAATGCTTTAAATTTGGAAGTGTATGTCCTGTTTATCTTTCTGAAACTTGAAGCTCTGTTGTCATCAAATGAAAGAATAATGACAAATGAGTCCCAGAAAAATCAGACCCAATCTCAGGAAAAATTCCAGGTGCATCTAAAAAACATTTACAGAATATAAAGCATAAAACAGAACTTACAAAAGCTATGTAAGTGGCATATGTAGCATGCAAGAGCTCAAAAAGAGCATATGAAATAACATTTTCCAGTTCTCTAGCAGAAGCATAGGGATTCATGCCATCTTTATTTCCACAAGGGGACGGAAGAACAACTTTCTCAGCCAGCAACTTCTCAGGCATTTGTAAACATGGCCAAACCAAGAGGTACCTATCCCCCTTGGACTAAACTATATGGATGCAATTCATTAGTGGAATGAAATGTTATTGGGGTTTTTTTTAAGCTTCTTTTGGTCTTTGATGATTTATAATAGACCAAATTAGAAAGATCAAAACTGATTTAATTTAAAGAAAAATAGTAGTAAATTAACAAGAGTTGAGAGATAGGGACATCAACTTTTTCAGTAAAGGAGAAGTTTAAAAAAAAAAAAATTAGTAATACCACCCTTTGCTATGGGAAATGAAACAGAAATGAAAGTCAGGAAATGAAAGTCAGAGTTCATCATCCAATACAGAACCTGGAACTGGAAAATAATAACCCTTCTAAGAAACAAATGGTTCAGGAAATGTGTACAATCCACTAATTTGTCACTGCGAGAGGTAATGATACATACCATTCATGAATATTTATTTACAATTAACTTAAAATAGTTGTAAACATCTTAATAAATACAGAAGGCCAATACTAGATTTTTACACAAGAAAGTCATGAAAATGATTTTAGTTCCTTTTTTTTTTTTTGGGGGTCATCAATAGTACAAGGTAAGAGCATACTCTTTGCCTTATTTGGAAGTAAAAGACTATTTCATATCACTGATTTCTACAGCTCTAAACTGGAAGCAGAGAAAAAAAAGGGAAGTACGATAAAAATTTTTCACCTACCTGTACATGCGTTATCTTATGCTGCTGGATATTCACTCACTGAATTTTTTCACATTCACTGGGCTTGACTAAATCTTTATTTCATATTTGCATTTGACTTTTTATTCTTACCTTTGCTTTTTTTTTAAACTCCATCCTCACATCCATGGTAAATTACCCCATGGATTACTCCTATGTTGCACTAGATGCATTAACAGAAAATGTTGGCTATTAAAATGGATACGGAACATAATTATTTTCAAAGAATGTAACCTCTGGTGCTTTTTCCTAAAGAGCAATATCATTTATATTGCTGTATGTCAGCCTATAAGGAAAATATCTTTAAATGTGATTAAAGCCTCAGTATATACTTTCAGCAATAAAAAGCTGAACAATTAATCACTGAAAAATAAAATGGAAGGAAAGGAAAATGAGTACCAGAAGCAGAAAGACCTGAAACAATGGCATCGAAGACTTACACAGTCAAAATAGTATCAGAAGAAGCTCTCCCAAGTGAAGATTATTGAGTGAAACAAACGTCTTCATTCTGATGTGGAGCTTTGCTATGACCTTAAAGATACAAGTGGACTTTGTAGAACGTGCTGCTTTTCTGGAGTTCTGATTCTCACATGTGAGGCTGACCCCAATAAACACACAGAAGTATTTAATGTTCCCGTTAATTGAAAAACTTCTGTTACAGTAATACAGAATGAACTGTGCTCTACTTTAGACGTTATTTGATTGTCTTTCAACCATTAAGTTTCCTATGGCTAGTAAGTTCCTCATGAAAGACAAAATAACAATATCAATAAGCATAAAAATAGTACTGAGAGGAGCGACATATTCTGGAAGGACATACAGAGAAAAAAATGGTAATGATGCCTTGGAGCACAAGATTCATTGAGAGATTTGAATGTAATTTTTAAAAAGTACTTTTAAACTTATAAAGTGTATAGGGGTTCACACTGTGCTCCTGCATACTGCTAGTCCAATGAAGTCTTTGTATCATGGGATTATGTGAAAGGTCACACACACGAGATTTACAGCGATGGGAATGCTCTCGTGTTGAGGCAAGTTGGCTGAATAAATTGGTCTTTTTGAAAAGACAGCCAGACTCCTCTTTTTTCCCTCTGAATAAAAGTGCAGAGTGTTCACAAGATCTCAGGTCTGTATGTCTGTAGCAGATGTTAGAAATCTTTCTGTTGCTACCAAGTAGTCTGCTTCCAGCATATCCGACTCCTGAACCATCACAATGAATAATGTCAGATCCAGCTTCCATGTCCCTAGAGTCAAATGCTACTTGGGAGAGCCAAGCAGCTGTCACATTCATTTTGCCCACTCTACAATTTGCTGATATATACAGTACTCACACATTCTCCCCAATGCAAGGTTTTATTTATTATCTGGCAGAGTCAGCAAATAGCTTTTGGTGTCCTCATATTTCCATAAGGACATGTTCATTATCCTTTGTCCATTTTGCCTCTTTATTATTAACATAAAAGCATTAGGATTTGCTTGGAGATGCCATAAATTTGAGGGCATTTAAATGTTCACAGTCTTGATGTTAATTCCTATTGGGTGTTTACTTCAAAGTCTCTAGAAGAGTAGAGCCAAAGGTGTAAATAGCTATCGATGAACTGTCCTCCTTGGAGTCCTAAACAATACGGAGGAATGCTGCACGAAGTCTTATAATCGTAACCAGGCTGACAGAAGTGTGCTTCCGCTTTTAATAATTTAGTCATAATTCTAGCAAAGCATTTTGGCAGGACTGGTAGAAAACTGTTCTTTCAAATGAAAATAATAATGAAAGTAATCTGGGTGGTCCAGGGCAGCATTCAGGCACAGAATGCAAGGCGTGTTGAGTAGAGAAAGAAAAAAATACTTCAGTATAAAAATACAGAAAGGTAGCAACTGGAACAAGCAATCAAAATAAAAAAAAGCATGAAGTGCTTTATGCACAAGGCACTGCCAGAAACTAATAAAGCAGACAGAGAGAACTGCAGTTTCTGATGGAAGACAGATTCTGACGTGGAAACAGATCATCTGGAGAGTTCAGCCCAGAAATAGCTCACTCAGCTATTGCTCAGGCATGCAGGCACGCTGAGGACACAAAAAAAGATTTATACTGCTACAGAGAAGGGTGGATGGGAGCCGACAGAGATAAGGTGCTGTTTGGGTTAGCTGAACATAATGCCCACAACCTGTTTTTTCTCATGATCTCACTTAGTTCAAGGCTCTCATCGTACAAGTGGGCATAAAGTTATTGAGATGTTCAAAAGCAAGAAAGCTGAGTGGCAGGGGAGAGAAGAGTCTTCAGCGTTTAAAGGTATAAAAACATTCTAAGCTGTCATAAAACTGAATTACTAAGCATCCATAGCACACCAGAGAGAGGAATAAACTTTGATTCCTCATATGACTGTATATCCTTAAGAGATGCATATGAGTAAGAAGTTAAATGATTTTGTGCTGTCAAAACCTCTGCTTGAAAACAGTGCAGAAACTGTCCTTTACAGCATTCCAGTTATATAATTCTGCATGAATATAAATCTAACATTCTTTGCTATGCTTAATTATTAATTTAACAAAAGTGGCTCAAGTTAGAACCTGGTCTTGTAATTACATGCTTATTTAATTTCACAGAGTCAACCAGGGCGGCAATTGTAAAAACAAACTGTCAACATGCATTTGACTGTAGAGTTGTGTAGAGTTGCTGAAAACAAATTCAAAATAAA
Source organism: Struthio camelus (assembly GCF_040807025.1). Taxonomy (NCBI): domain Eukaryota; kingdom Metazoa; phylum Chordata; class Aves; order Struthioniformes; family Struthionidae; genus Struthio; species Struthio camelus. The sequence continues at coordinate 19,334,890 of NC_090953.1, forward strand.
ATTTCATCAGCTCTTTTCACTTGGACGTCAATTAGCGTAATTGCTAATTATAACAGCTGATTTAATTACTGCTTTTAATTATCATATTATTGAAGTTCAATTATGCATATTTAAAAATAGGAGGAGAGATATGGGTGCAAACTGGTAGAGAGCCTTTTCAGTAGAGATACACTTTCAAGGATGGAACGGTCTTATCTTCCATCTAGAGATAACACAAAAAATAACTGGGTTCTTCTTGCAGGTGTAGAACCATTTCAGTTCTTGCCCTTGGGAGGAAATTCTCCTATAGAATCAGAAACTCTGCCTATATGCTCCTGTTACTTGGAAGGCACATTTAAATGAAGTTTTGCAGTATGCCTTCCACGGCATGAAGAAATCTGATAGGAATATCCAGATAATGGTATAATGGCACTAATACAAAATTATTATCACTCATGATTAAGCTTACTCTCAGAAATTGAATACATGTTTGTGAAAAAGTTGCAAGTCTGATGAAATGTATAGGAACCCAAAGACATTAGACTATATAAGACAAGCTGCATTTTCAAACACTCCTTCGGGTACTGTATGGCAATCAGTGTAAGGAAGATTCATCTATTTCTTCATAGGTTTCAGCTGACAAAATTGCTGCTTGTTGCATTTTGAAATGAGTGAAGAGATGAAAACCTGATGTCAGGAAAGCCAATTAGCACAGATTGCTTTGTGAAGATATGAAAGAACAAAGTATAGTGTTTTTACCACGGAGTGGTTTCCACAATTTCCCATAGAACTACTGGTCTTAACAGGAGGTAGAAGTAGGAAACCTGTCACAGCTGTGATTTTTACATCAATGCCTTCTTAGGTCTCAGATGTGGCAAGACAGGGGGATATAAGCAGTCTCCAAGTTAGAAGTTAGTAAAAGGAGTAATAGTAGTTCAATAGTCTCTTCTGGAGCCAAGAAGCAGAGCCCTGATATCATATAGCGTATTATACTCCAGTGTGAGCCAAAAATCTCATGTTATTAAACCTGTTAGGAGAACTTGAAATAGCACCTTTCAGCAAGGCAGCTGATATAACCAGTCAGTAAGGCTGATCTTCAGACAGCTAGCTTTTAACCATTTATTTTTCTTGTAGTCTCAATAGCATAAGGACAGTCTTTCTGCTGCAGGTATCCAACCCTTTCAGGTGATGCCACTAATCTATTCCCTAATCTCCTCCTAGGTTGAGATGTCTCCTTCCAGAGCCAAGTTGTTAGTGCAGTACAAGCAAAGCTCCCCAGCGCAGAAATGAAAAGGAAACCCATAAGGTTGCCTTTACAGAACTTCTTGCAGGAAAGAGCCAACTGTCACCACATAGTAAGCCCTAAGGCAGATGCGCTGGATCTAATCCTCACCGAGAATGAACTGCTGAGCCTATGACCACACACTTCACGATGTCAAGGCCTCCTTGCAAGTGATTCCAGGCAACACTGTGATGTACAAGGTTGCTGAGAGTGGCTATTGGAATTTAGCTCCATCACTGTGCTAGAGCTCTCTCAGCCACAACAGAGCTTTGGGTCAAGAACACACAAACTTGGTTTAGCATCCTGTTACCAAAACTGGTATCCTTTCTTGGGCTGTACTTTGGCATTAGAAATCCAAATCTCATCCCTGAAGAGAAACATGACCATGCTCCGAACTGCATGAGTCAGGGATATAAAGGTGCTTGCTATCCATGCACTGCAAACTCCTAGTGGCAGGCCACAGCTCCTACAGAGAACTGTGGCAATGCGGTTCCACGGCTTTTGATGCAAGAGTTCTTGAGGCGTAAGAACAACTAGTCAGTGCAGTGTCTTGTGGATTCCTTTTTCTTCCTACAGCTCATCCCTGTATCTACCTAGGAGAGTTGTCAAAGTCCCAGCAAGTAATTGCCAGGCCAAATATGCTATTTTTAACCGGTGTGTTTTAAGCTTTTGGTTTGGAGGTGATGGCCATGTCTAACTACCTTTTTCTGTTCTCTTCTTGTAGAGTTCACTTATTCGCAAGAAAATCTTAGTCTGAGAAACAAAGCCTTTTGGAGCAGTCAAACTCATTCCAAGCTCCGTGTTTTATAGGAGAACAAAGGCTGCAGCATTTACAAAACCCGAACAGCCATAAAGCTTACCACTGTTACATTGAACAGTTGGAGAAAAGCCTTATTTCTTCACTATTTCTATACAGTTTAATGAAAATCACCAAATCAATCATAACAGCACAGCTTTATGACCCATCAGGTTGTATTCTCCAGTCTCCAGTCCTAAGAGTTTTCCTTAATAGCAGAGACTAGCTGTTTATAAATTTACCAAATTATCACAATAAATGGTAATGGAAGAAAGATTCTTTACAATATTCAAGGGAAAGAAAAAACTCACATAGTAGGACAGCTGACCTATTAGTGCATCTCGATGTGTTGCAAGTGCTAAGGCCCTTCTGCTTCCACACACCTTTCCTTGTACTTTCTCCAGGTTTGTACATGTAAGTTCCCATAGCTCTACCACAAGAGTACCAAACAGTAAATAGCCTGCAACTGACCTTTCAGACTCAGTAAGTAGTATTTGAAAAGTAGGAACAAAAGACAAATCATGCTTTGGACAGATATGAAACTAAACAATTTTAATGCAATTATTTCTATTAACGAATGGCTGATTAGATGGTTATAAGGCTTTTATAAATGTACTTAAAGGGCACAGTGATGGCATGAAAATAACATTTCTTAGACAAAACTAAGAAAAACAAATGCAGCTTTAATTCTAATTATTAATGCGCATGGCAAACTTCACATATGACTGAACTAATCTTTTTAAGATTTCAAAACTCTGTGAAGTCTAAACTCCAGAACAGTTAAGCACCTGCGTTGGAGTCTAGAACTGTTTTGTAACTTTGAAATGGGAAGTGGGCACAGAATTGACCACAAGCTCCCTGAGCAATACTGAAGTAAAATTAGCCAGAAACGTCAGGCTGGACAAACAGCAACATACGTGAGCAATAGCAAAAAGTCAATATCCACTCTGTATGTAACACCAGAAAGACGTATACTGAAATAAACAACACATTTCTGTATACATTCATTTGAAGGATACAGAAAATTTTGAGGATATATAAGAAGCAGCAGAAAGTGAGACTTGGAGCTCCACATGTTTATCTTATTAAAATTAGATAGAAAAGCAATTGAATTATAGCATTATTTATTTCATGATACTAATAGCTGGCAAAAAAACAAAACCAGACACATGCAAATTAGAACTAAGCCAAAGTTGTTTTTTTTTTTTTTAAAACAAATCCACTGAACCATCATACGAAATGATGTTTCTTAATCCTTTCATATCTTCATTCAAAATCCAGAATTGCTAGAAGATATGTGCCTCAAGCACAACAAAAGGAATGTTTTGGTCAGGTAAGTAATTTTGCTCAATATAAAGCTCAACAGAAGAAAAACCTGCAGGGTTTTTACCAGCAGAACAGGCAGCAGTGGTGGCTTGCAGTATAGAAACATCACTAGAACCAATATTTAGAAGGACTGCTTCTGGCATTTTACAAAATCTATATGCAATTTTAATTACAGGGTTTTTTTTTTTTTTTTAAATCTATTCGTACAACAAACTCTCAACGTGTATTAAACTTGCACATTTTTTGCCAGGGAGCACACCACATACTGCACACAATACTGTCTTGGCACAACTGCAGGACAACCAAAGCAAAACAATTAACATATTAAAATCACTGGATGAGGAAACAGAGTGTTTTCCCTGATTGCCTGCAGGCTGGCAGGATTCAAAAATTCCAACCTCTCCATCGCGCCACACACACGCATCACACACAGAAAAAGGCATTAGAAACCCCTCTTAAAAAGAAGCTTACACTCCATAAGGAGCACTGTTTGAACACTCAATGTGAACAAGCTCTAAAAATAGAATCTGTGAGCAGATCTGGAAGAGAGGGAGGCTGTGGGGCTCTAGAAGAATTGACCAAAACTTGTAATTGCATGGAAATGAGGGTCTGTACAAGCAAGGTTGGTTTGGCTCAAAGTTCTCTGTGACAGTCATTTTGGGGCCACAAATTACTCCCAAATCTCAAACTTCCTAAAAGCATTTTACACATCTGTTTCCAAATTTTTAATTGAAAATATTACACAAGTACCATCATTGCAAGACCAGGTGCAGTACCTTTGCTACAGCCTTGTGCACCGTGGTGCAAGGAGTTGCTATTCTGAATATCGTCTATCTTTAAGAGGTCACTTCTTGGGTATCAGTACTGCCTGCAGAATCTAGAGCAGGAGATATGCAAGAGTGCATTTCAAAAATGAGAAAGGAAGGTCAGCAATATTGCCTGCATATTATCTGGAAGTCCTGACCCCAAACTGGATGCAAACACAGCAGGCTAGGGAGTGTTCTACAAAGTGAACTAAACCAGGTTGTGACATTACCTGTATTTTATTTGGGGAAATATCTGACTCTCTACACCTATCTCCATAGTAATGCAATATATTTTAAAAGTACTTAAATATTAGCCACGTCACAACAGGATACCAAGCAGGAGTGTCTCAGTTCAATGCTGCTACACCTACACACTACGACAGCTACTAATGGCAGTCATAATGGTGCAAGTGTGGCAGTTCATTCTGCTTCTTTTTCAAACACATTAGAAACCACTGGATAAATTAATGTCTTCTGGCATGAGGCACAGCCAGTTTTAGCAGCTGTTACACCAAATGCAGCCCTAACTGCATGTACTGAAATGTTCCTGTGAGCACATCTTGTCAGGAACTAGCAACAATTCTTTTTACCCTCATAAATTCCTGTGTAGATGATGATTAGCATTAGATGCATGAGTCTACTAGCCTGTTCAAAACAATAAAATTATTGATTGCCTATATCTTTGTTAATATGTATGGTACGAACACAAAATTACTGTTCTATATTTATTTGGAATTACTGTTCCATATTTATTTGGCAGTATTAACCTTTATAGCAAGTAAAGCAAGATAAGTCACACTTCTGAAACACTTCTGACATGTAGGAACTCTTTTTCAAATTTTGGCAATGCTCTACCAGCACAATAAATGACAATCTGTTCTGATACTGCTGAGAAAAAAAAAATTATCATATTCTTTTTTCAAAAAGATCAACAGACCAAGATAGACGCCAGTCTAGAATGACAGGTTTATCAAATCAGTCAGACAAAACAGAGGTCCTTGCTAAATATAGCAAGCCAATTATAATATTCACAGCTATTCTAAGGTTTTGCATTACGTAACACAGATATCTTGGAAACAGTGCAAAACTATGCGCTCTGAGTTAATAGCGCATCATCTCTTATTACTTAGAAACTAGGAGAGAAAAGAGAACTTACAGTAAAATAAAATCATTCAGCATACATACTATAAAGTCAAACTGCTGTTGCAAAAAGGAAACATATACCCCCAAGCATATTTTTAAGCCTACTGTGGTCATTCAGTAGTTACTTAGATTTAGCACAACATTACTTAAAGCATATTAAGATTTAAAAAAAAAAAAAATCAGAAAAAAAGATGTGCATGTATTTAGCTCTCAGAACTTTTCTAAGGGCTTTTGCTGAAAACACTTACTTGGTATAATCTGAGATCAGCTTTTTAGAAGAGCTGGCTTACTAGCAGAAATACTAAGAAATGCCTGTTTCCACAGACTGAACAGTTTTCTTTCTATTACTGGCTCTTGCTTTAAGACAGCACTGAACATGGGGAATATTTGTGCCTTGAAGGCTTACCTTCCAGTAAGTCTCTTGCCAGACCTGGTTCTGCCCCTGTGGACCGAACAAAGTCTGACAGGACTGCATCCATATCAAGAGTCATATGATCATGTAGGTCTGCTGCTGGGCATGCAGCAGCAGGAGGACTCTCTGGTTGGCTAGAAGGCATCCATCTGCCAAGGAGAAAAAGAAACACATTTTACAATATACTCCAAAGTGATAGAAACCAAATGTTTTCTTTCTTCCCCAAACAAGACTAATTAAAATCCTAAAATATCCAAGTTACAATGTTTAAATAAGCAGCATTTGTGATCTACCTCCACGTTAGCCTAGAAGCTGTTGATCACTCAGGCTTTCAGGAGAGTTTTGTTTTTCTTAACATTTCCTGTTTTTATTCCTTTTTCTTTTGGGCATCTTGTCCATGCTTCTGCAACTGGAAGAATCCAATCTGATCGAGCCCGTTCACGCAAAGCACAATAATCTTATCACTGTATGGGCAGGACTGCTCACACACTCAAGTCAAGCAGCTAAGCGTTTGCCTAGACCACAGCTCTTTTGCCCTTACTTGCTAACACTAGCACATTCATATACAGCAGAAAGTAGTATTTGTTTTTCTATTTCCCTTGTCAATACCACTTCTGTTCTTTACAGTTGCCCTACCTTAAGGGACTTTTGGATAGGGAATCCACATTTTCTCCCTTCCCTTCTGAAACAGCGGTGCATTCCTCACATGAGGACAGCAAACGTTCTTCAGCTTCAATATCAACTTTTGCTTCACAGAAGTGATTAAAAATCTCCCTGAGAAACTGCAGCAGCACGTCCCTTTTCCATATAATAATTATGATAACAATCACACCAAGAGGCGTGGCACCAAGAACCACTCCCAACCCAAAGGCTACACTGCCGCCCGTCATTGTTCCTGAAACTGGTAGGAGTCCAGTCTCATAACATCTCAGGAGAGGCCTGTGAGCCAAAGTCTGGCTGTAGCTATATGATGTGCAATGACAGCATATCTCATTGTTGCAAAACTTCTGAAGCATCACAATCAAATACGCACCACATTAACATGGACCCTGTACAAAACAGCACCTTTCAGTACCTTGCCCGTATTGTTTTGGATCTCCCCACTGCTCAATCTCAACAAGACTGACAGAAAATATATGCTGTACATTTCCTTTTAAAAAGAAAAGTTTAAATGGAACACACAATATACAGGTGCACAGTATCAAGTACTTGGCTTTCATACACAGAGCCTACTACAACTATTTGGATTTTATCTAATAGATGAAGTCTCAACTTGCATAATAAAAAACAATCAAATAATTTTCAGGCAAATAATTCCCAGAGTATAATGAATACTACAGCTGTATATCCGGCATACTCCTAGCTTTCTCTATTGCAGTATCCTGCTGTTGAATTTTCACTGGTGAAATCACCTCCACAAACTAAACCACAAACACTTGCAATAGATAACACAGCATACACACTTGATCAGCTGAGGTCAGCTGAGAAAGGCAGAAAGAAAGGGCTTGGTATGATTTCACTTGTTATTCTCCTTCTCAGAGATGCAATTAGAGCTCAAGTTAATACAGTTAAGGTACACATAAGTATTTAGTAAAAACAATAAAGACCTTTAACTATCACCACCACCCACCTACCCCCAGCAAAGGAAAAATGATTCAGCCATCTATCTTGGCTTTCTAAAGTAGTTATTATTTAATACCAGATTAATCACAAGAGACAAACACAAACATTTTTCCCATAAGTAGAAGATGTCAGGTTTCCTTTACGGAATGATTTGCTTGTTCCAAGGCAAAGCGATGCGCTATGTCTTCAGCAGCTTACCGTAGGCTGTTTGTACCATCCAGTTGCTGAGAAAAGCAACAATCACACCAATATGTGACAATGACTCATGGCCTAAGAACCAGCATGTAGCAGCTAATGGAATCACAGTCATAGCTGAGGAAATGCAAATGTGTTCTTGTTTTTGTACAGATAATGTTTTTTTTTTAAACATAAGTGTGCAATTAATTCTTCAGTAAAATATTTTAATTGTAGTTTCAAAAGTACTCCGGAAAGCATACTTGTGCATGCACTTAAAGCAAACTCAAAAGAGAAGGCTTTTTAGTTTTCTGTCACTGACAATTTCTCTTTTATTTTGTCAAATGAAATAATTTAGAAATAAAGTGAATTATATATCACACCTATGGCAGCTTCTGTGAGTCACAGCCCTACTTTACATGAGATTAGAAAGTTGCTTTTAGGAGGAAGAGGAAGAACAGGGAGCTGATATAATTGTAACGTATAAGTGTTGTTTTGCATTTTTTGATGACCAATATAGTACAATTTTCTCCTATGGTTTTTAACAGTCTGAAGAAGCAATTTTACCAGTGTACTTTCTTATGGCACAACCACCTTGGGCTCGAATAGGAAATGGAGAAAGTCTAGCCTCAAGCGATACATAACACACTGATGTTATGGGAGTTTCTCTTGCCAAATCCACGGCTAACAGACAACCATCTACCTTACTGTATTTTGTACCTATTTTTTTCCCCCAAATAAGTGAAATCCATCTTTCCAGATAATTTTCTCTCCAAATAATAAATTAAAAGAGTTGTTTTAAGAGTAGGTGGTGCTAGACACACTATTTAGACATTAAGACATTCAAAATACAGTCAGGCTAAAGGTATCTCTACACACCTCTGCTGCCTGTACTGCTGTGGAAATAGCGCAAAATAAAGAAAACAGTCAAGATAAATGATGCACAGTGTAAGTAAGACCTGTACTTTTGCTTTCATGACCATTATTCATTACCGGTTAAAGTGTGCCTTTAAACATGAATTTCACCTTTCCTATTATTTCCTCCTTGCAGGTTCAGTTGCAACTTTATCACATCCTAAAGGTAAAGAATAACACCGAAATTTCCTACACCGAAAGCAGATCATACTGGTTGGCTGTTGCCTGCACCATAGCTACAGAGAAATTAACTGCAGAAGAAACTGGAAACCAGCTGATTTCACTGTCCTCCAAAAGAAACCCAGTCTTTTCTCACTCTATTTCTTACCTTTCATATACACAAGAGAAAAACATACAAACTCTGCAGAAACCATCTCCCTTCCCATGCTGCTCCCCCATCCAGTGCTGTAACATGAAACAGCATGAATGATCCCTGCATGACTTCCCCCTTGACAATCTATGCTTTGGTCATTTACAGACAGACACAGACACTGTTGTACAAAAGCACATTTATGTGTGCCCTAATATGCCCATATGCAAAAAGCAGCCTCTTCTAATGTTTATTTTCAATGATATTGCCCTGAAACAGCAAGTATGCGGATTTGTTTGAAGTAAGTCATGTCAGTCAAATAGGCTTCCATAAAGTTAACTCTTGTGATGGGGGGGGGGGGGGGGGGGGAGGAGTATAGCTGTCGTTGCCATTAGGATATTAACCTCGAGGATCTTAAAAAACTGAAGGGTAAAATGTGACTTAATTTTGGTCATTTTGTTCCTCACTTTGATCAGGCTGATAGGAGGTGTCCCAGCTGATGGTTGTTAACTTGCTCACATGAGCTAACTCAAACCACTTACAATTAGCTGATTATATTTCACCTTAAAAACTAGATGTCTTTGCTTTCTTAGAAACTGCTTATTTCTGCAAGTATGTATGCATGTAGCATACAAAGACCATTCTGCACCAGGAAAAGGGTGTTCTTCCTCTCCTCAAAAATGAGGACTGCAAAATCCAACTTATTCCAACAAATTAAAAGCGTCTGGGAGATGGTCACACAAATACAGGTTATTCAGTAGCAAAGCAGATTAAACTGTTGCTCACCCTAGTCTTTCATTCTGATATCCACCTCACAGTTTGCTAGCTTTTCCACTGTACCATTGTATTTTTCATACCACTTACACATTTATTCCATTTATACCACTGTACCATTATATCTGGGCTGCATTAAGAACAACATTGCCAATAGGTAAAGGAAGGTGATCATTCCCATCTACTCAGCACTGGTGAGGCCACATCTGGAGTGCTGCATCCATTTCTGGGCTTCCCAGAAAAGAAAGACATGGACCTACTGCAGCGAGTCCAGTGAAGGACCACAGAAATGATGAAGGAACTGGAGTATCTGGCATATGAAGAGAGGCTGAGAGGGCTGGGACGGTTCAGCCTGGAGAAGAGAAGGCTCAGGGCAGGGGGATCTTATTAATGTGTTTAAATAGTTGATGGGAGGGAGTAAAGAAGGCAGAGCCAGACTCTTCTCAGTGGTGCCTGCCAACAGGAAAACAGAAAATGAACACACATTGAAATATAGAAAATTCCATTTAAAAATAAGAAAAATATTTTTTACTTTGGTAAAAAAAAAACCAAAAAACAAAAAAACGGTGGTCAAATATTGGAACAGGTTCCCCAGAAAGGTTCTGAAGTCTCCATCTTTCCAGATGTTCAGACCCTGGCTGGGCATGGTCCTGAGCAACCTGCTCTAGCTAACTTTGCTCTCAACACGGAGTTTGGACTAGACAGTCTCCAGAGAGTCCCTTTCAATCTCAACTGTTCTGTGATTCTGTGATCTTTTGCATATGAGAAGCCACATACAAAGGATTATAAACAAAACAGTAACGAACAACTCATTTCCATTTTGGATAGTTATTTTTACCCTAAATCATTTCAGTGGTCTGGGTTACAACACATGCCATCCAATAACTGGATCGGTACAAGCTTGGAGGTGGCGATCTAGTACTGCTGAGCAGTCATGCTTACAGATCAAGTTGTTACAGAGCATGCTTGATTATTCACGTAGCATTCACATGAATTTCAGAAACGTAGAACCACCACTTCTGGAACACCAGAACACAGAGAAACATTTCTAAAAGTTAATGCAGAAAAAGAAATGGTAATAGAAGGAAAGCTGGAAATATTGACCAGGCTAGTTAAACAGGAATGAAGGCACTTCAGGAGAGATAACTGCCTCAATGAATTATGATCAAGTTTGACATCTAAGCTCTGTAGCAACTGAAGCTTTTCCTCTGTTTCAATACAAATGCAAGAACTCAAAAATACTGCTATTATTACTACTGTCCTAACAAGTGTCGGTACTCACACATAGATCCACTGTACTAAACAGGACCTAACATCAAGGCAAAAAAAGCACAAGAACTGGATACAACTAATTTCCTTAATGACTAGGAGAAAGAATAAAATGAATCTGAACCAGCAGGATGGAAACACACGGATCAAGTTAAAAGAATTTGCTGAAGGTGAATGATATGAAGCGTTAGAGAACTTCAGGTACTAATCAGAAGTGACTCAGGAGTACAATCATTGCTAATTTAAAATGTACCAGCTGGGCACTCAAATACAGTCACCATAAGTGGGGGCTAGACTGCTCATAAATTCGGAAAATTGAAGCACATATCAGTCTGAAGAAGTCAACTCACCAGTTGTCTCAGTATCAGCTTTATTTCCATATTCTTAATGTCAGTACTTAAAAGATTATCATTTATAACAATTTATGCTGAAGAGGCAATAGTGAGAATTATTTCTTGGTTTACTCCCAGTTTTTGCATTCCCAGGTGTCAATGTGCGCAGCAAACTGCCAATAACATGCATAACATACTAAGAGATGATAGGGTTTCCATGAGAGATCTGCACAGACTTTTTACAGAAATGACCTGATGATTTTTCAGCAGAGCCAGAAGTAAACAACAAAGCATTTCCTTGAGAAATACATTCACAACTGTCATCACTTTTCTTACTCTCCTGCTTTTCACATCCACAGTAATTTAACAGACAAGTATGAAAAAGGGGGAAAAAAATTCAAATTTATATGAAGTCAAAATAGTTACAAAATGTACACAGACAAAATATGAGGGACAAAATGTCCCTATATATGAGTTTAAAGACTTTCACCGACTTCCATTAGGTTCATGCAAAAAGCTTTGTTAGAGGAAACCAGTGCTGGATAGGTAGCAAATTGTTGTTTGGTGACATGCATGCAGAGATATTAAAGTTCAGCTCTGAGGTTATGATCTCAACAGTTTTAGGATACAATCAGATGTCCTCTTATGAAGGGGTAAAGAAATTTCCGCCCTCAAATGATTGCTCTGCTGCAGCTTACTACTCCACAAAGGACCATTAGCCAGACATCTTTGTCCAAACTGCGGAGGTAATCTGCCTGTGTTGACCCAAGTTACTTTACTTGTAAGTGGATGAGGCTGGCTTGCAGGTCAGTTCTGCCAGCTGCTTTGGGGTCTGCCTTCAGCAGAGGGCAAAGTGGGCATCCGTGTATGGTAAGGGCTTAAAATTTCTCCACTTAGATTCACCGGGGAGGGTCTAATCAAGCTCTGAATTTAATGTCTGTCGCAAGCAACAAATCAGCAGGGAAGAAACTGCCATTTTATTTCCTGCAGGTAGCCACACAGGTTTCTCTGTCCTTCACTGTCAATACATCTACATTTACTTTGGGAAAGGAACATCTAAAAAGAAGAGATAAATCAATCTCCATTAATATTTTATCAATGACCCCAGAACAGAGACGGCATACAATCATCATTCGTGCTAATAGCTTTAAGACTATCAGTTAATTCCACAGAGACCATTAAGAACAGATCCTTATCCGTATGACTAGCTTTTGAACTGCTACAATTTGAGAGCGATTCAGAACAACGTGAAAGTTAAAACTTCATGTAATGCTGATACTGTGAGCCACCCAGCCCATACTGCAAGCTAACTAAGAGCAAGGCATTTTTGAGAAGATTGGTATCCTTCCAGCAGAGGACAAAACCAATCTCTGTCTCTTTGTGACATCATGCATCACTCCAGTATTACCTCGTGGTTACATGATCATCAGAACTCATATAGTAAGTATGTCAACAGACACATATCATTCTCACCCACTACAACACAACACAGGTTACGTAGGCTGCCCCCGAGGGCGGTTCCTTCAAAGGAAGTTCTTTCTGGTACTGCAGAACATTCTCTCTACCAATAGAAAACTGGCCATATCTCTGTGTTCACAGCTAACGTAAACACAGCCCATATGTAACTGAGCCAGGGAGAAGGCTTTTTTAATTTTTTCTTTTTTAACTGAAAAACAATAATTTAAAATGAAATACTATCCAGGTTCTAGTACATTATATAATGATAAATAGCCCTATAGCTAGGGAACACCTGCCTTGCTGTTGTGCCAAGGAAACATACCCAGTCAAGACCTGCCCAACCTATGACAGCGCGAGGAACAAGCTCTCTCTATTCCCCTGCACTCTGGTCTGCACTCCTGCAGGCTCTGTGTCCTCCAGCTGCCTTTAGAACACCTGCACAAAAACATCCATGCTACTTAATTCTTCCTGTTACTCATCAAATCCAGATGAACAGCACAGTCTGAGTTAACAGTACTCACTCAGACAAATGTGTATGAAAAGATGGAAGGGTCAGGGCCAAAACATGTTCATGAACATTAAAAATGAAAGAAAACTTAGAACAAACCCACCACTGATCACCTGAAGTAACACTGGTTCACTGTGCCAGGTTAACTGAAGATGAAATAACATCTGCAGAGTTGTGCTGACTGGAGCTCTGCTCCTGCACAATTTCCTGGCAAACTGAACTTCGACAGTACTGAATTAAGCACATCCAACACTACAGGAAACAACTAAAATCTCTGCCACACATGCGACTGAGCAGCACCTGTTGCTTAAACTTATTCCTCATAAACTGTCAAGGCCTCACAACATCCTCACAAGGCCTGAAACATTATAAACTGGATGTACTGCTACCAAACCCACAAATATTAACAGATATCATTAAAAAAAAAAAATCCCCTCCAAACAGCAAATACTAGTTCTTCTACTGTGCAAATGCTATATTATACATGAACTGGTTTTTTTTCTTCATTTGGCAAAAGCCACCTCTAATTCCCATTTCTAGTCATAATTATCACAGATGGCAGGTGGCCCGGCTTTATTTGTACCACCTCACCCTCTACAAAAAGCCTAAACTATGCATACACTATATTCTGAAAGCAGGGATCAGATTTGGTAGATCCTTCCCTGCATAAATTTAGACTATCCCTATTTTTTACAGAAAGAGCTGTTTCTCAGCTCTCTGGGATTTAAACAAAAAATAGTCTTTCAAAAATTCTCTTTGCCAGAATACTAGTATTAGCTGTGAAAACACACCCAGATGGAATAGGAAAGAAAGACTGCTAAGCAAGAAAAAAACCAAATTGTAAGGAAGGAGGCAGTGACTCACTACAAACTAGAAACTCAGAACGCAGATGGCTACCAGACTTTTTGTTTTCACTGGATGGACACAGTATTTCCTACCCTTGAAACCACGATCACCACCACCGCTTCTGGTGGCTGGTCTATGCGTCAACGTGTAATCATTAAGTGCAAGCAACTTACAATTAAAGCGTAACTTGGAGCAGAATTAACACAGTCACCTGCATTACACCTCCCTCTCAATAAACAGAACTCCTCTTGTGGTTAACAGTACATACACACACATATGTGTTCTTTATTGCAAGGGTCTTGGTGTATAAAGTTACACTACTCTTCTGCCAGGAAGTGTACTTCACCCCGGAGGATTACAATTCTCCTTTCAGAAGCGTCACACATGCTGCACAATAAATAAACAGTACTTTGTAGTGAGTGTACATGGAAACGACTTGATCCTCAAAACAAAATGACGACCTTGGAATTCATTCACTTTAAAGACAAATTTGATCCTTAAATGTTTCCATTTTTGGGCAATGAAAAAATAAATGCCATATTTGGAACAAAACAGCCTTCGTCTGAATCAAATTTTGACTTCTGTATAATCCAAGACTTTCATCCAGTTAAACAATATGAAAATATTTTACTCCTAAAAGGTAGAAAGAGTTTCATAGTGCTAACTATGCTAACTCTGCTAACTACTAACAAAAGCAAGAAGTATGGCACAATGAGACCCATCGCCTCAGGACTGTAAACAGCAGACAAAAACAGCCATGAGGAAGAAGGAAAGAAAGCAGAGTAAGAACGGACAAACTTTCAGCAAAACATAGTGACTGAATTGCAATCAAGATCCTCTTTGATTTTATAATCTGCAAAGAAAGGAAGAAACAACCACCATCGATAATATACCTGATCTCAATGCTCTGGGAAGCTAGAGGAAAGACGCTCACTGACCACGATAAGCCTGTTTTCCTTTCTTTTTCCCCTCTCGTGTAGCAAGGCTAAATGCCTGTTAACATTACTGATTCTTCTCAGCTGGTTAAGTAACATGCAGATGAGGTGCAGACTGCCATCCTTAGAGGGACACTACCTCTTGTGTTGAAATTGCATGCTACTTTGATTTCTGGTCAAAAAGGCAGAAAGACCCTATTTGTGCACAGCTCCAGACTTTGAAAGTAACTCTTCCTGACATGCTGTGTTTGATGGTAAACGACACAATTCCACCATGTTGACGAGATCATTAAATTGAAACAATGCCCAAATAAAACCATTTTTGTTAGCAAAACATCTAAATTCTTTGAACTAGGGCTGTAAATTTTTCATTCTTTTTTGCAAGTAAAACACATTTACATACTAAAAAAAAAATTAAAGTGTCTGTGAAACTGTAAGCTAGGGCTTTCTATTTGGTTATTACAACATTTCTAAAGCTGCTCCACTCTTAGTAACACTGCCAAATGTTCATATGCAGAATAAAAATTATTATGGAAAAAATCATGATTAAACAATCAAACCCATTAGAGAAGATTCATAGAAAAATGATTTGAAAGTCCTCTACACAGTTTCCTCTTCTTCTTCTTCTTTTTTTTTTTTTTTTAAAGAATTAATTATACTCCTCTGGTAATACATGTAAGCACTAACTGTATGAACTCATAAATCTTTACTAAGATGATGGTACTTACACATCTAATAAGATACATAAAAACACTAGCACTTGACTGTTCAGCTAAAAAAAATATAACCATATTTAGTTTTTTGGCACGAGGCAAGCATGGCAAATTTATATAAATCAAAGTGTTAAAGGTAGTAGTTTTCGCTACATCTATAATCCTCTACCTTTCAAGGGAACTTTATAGCAACTCAACATTATTTTTTAGAACATATGTCTTGTTTTTTTCCTTGTCAGAAGATTACTATTGATTTTGGGCAGGAAAAGGAAAAATGAATACTTTTTACTAGGATAAGGGTAACCGTTAAAAGGTTAAGACTCCAAATTCTAATAGAAACATTGGTTCAAAATACCAATCACTGCAAAAAAAAAAAAAAGACAGAATTCCCCAAGGAGCTTGTGACTGACCAATAACCACCTACAAGAGAACGCGGCTCAGAGGGGACCGGCAGCAGCGATGTGCCCATGAACCTCAGGAATTAACGTCAGGATTGACTGACCACAGCTATTGCAAAGAAAGTAGAATTTATCTCAACACAAAGGGCACCAAAGGGAAGCCTTTATTTTAGATAAACGGCTACATCACTTGAGCGGATCAGTTGTTTGTATAAACGTTTTTCCCTGAGTTAATCCGAAGAGTGTTAATGTCTCCTCGAGTTAGCCAGACCAGCATGGGGGGGTGTGTATACGAGGCTCAGCCCAACATGAATATAAAAACTGAACTACTAACAGAAAGAACTTTTAAGAGAGTAACAGGGTTGAGCTGGTTTCAACCCATGTATTCCTTCCTGGCAACTGTGGTCACCCAATGTCATGATGGCAGTAATGGGAATCACATCTATATTGTGACTCAATTATATATTGCAATTGCTATGTTCTGCTAAGCGTAACTTAAACTTGTATTATATTTTCCATATATTGCTGTGTCACTGCTAAATCAAAATCTCATGTAACCTCAAGTATCTTCAAACGAGTAAAATTGATATTAAATATTACACCCTCCACGTGTGGCATAGCTAAAAGAAGCTGGTTAAAGAGTATTGGAATGTGACAGAGCTAAGCAAAGTACGTGTAATGAGAAAAATTCATCGATGTTTTATATAATTGTAACAATATGACATAAGCTAAAAACTTAGTATATTGATGCACGTTCATCTAAACCACTTCTATACAAATTATTGTAGCACTGGTTCAGGAAAGCACAGAACCTTGTGTTTAGCTTTAAGCACATGCTGAAATCCTACCAAAATCATAGGTAAACAAACTCTGTGCTGCCTTCATGCTGCCAGGCAGTACTGCTGGACCAATTGCTTTGAATCAGCTGCATTAATATTAATCCAAGAGTTTTACAAATCCTAAGTATTCTATCAGAGGACTGAAGGTTTTATATTTTGTTCTTATTTCCCTGTAGTAAAGAAATTCTACCTGTTCTGCCACAGCCTGCACCACTGCCCATCAATCCAAACCACTGCTTGGAATCTGCAGCTGGTGCCCAACTCAGCTGCTCTTTGCAGCTGGTTAACTTGCAATGGACAAACTTTAACACCAGCTTCTTAAAGACAGTTTTATCCTTTTAACTGGGGGGTGCAACACAGCTTGCGACATTTTGATCTGTTTCCTTTGGTTTTTGATACCTAACACTCTCCTTGGTCTTTGATCTTTTTCCATGATTCTGATTCAAAAAAAAAAAAAAAAAAAATCAAAAGTGCTCTTACCTTACAGGGTAGCACCTAGAGTCAGCAAGAATATTCTGAGGACAGACTACAGAATGCTCTTTTGAGAAATTGGAAACAGAGGTTTTTTTCTGCTAATACTCACTGGTCTGAAAAAGTTCAGATCTGTCAGACCAACAAGGAATAGCCTAAATCAAGTCTGTTTTTCCTCTTACACTCTGCTCAGAGAATGACAGTTGAAGGTAAAAAGGATATTTTACTTCTGTTAGTAAGGTGGCAGAAAGCAAGCCTATTAGTAATATCAAAGATCTTGTTCTCCTAAGCTGTGATTAAACAGTGAGTTGGACTTTATTTGTAAGTGAAAATAATTAACCAATCCATAAGCTTAAATTAGCACCTCAGGGAACTGAACAGGCATGTTCCAGTACACTATTACCTGGCTAGTTATTTATCTTTGTTTTCCATTAGGATCATATCCTGCTGTAACATCCAGCGTATTTCTGTTTAAACTGTTGATACGGATGACCAGACTTGTTCTTATCTTCTTTTGAAACATTGGAACAGATTTTGGCTTGAAAAACTTTCAAAATTATGTACACACTTCTGGCCTTTCACATTTCATTTGCAACTGCAGATTCCCGTCAGCCACAAAAGGCCATTTGGGATCATGCACCAGCCAAATGAGACCCAGAATTACTGAAGTCAACACTGTCTTAACACTCTGAAGTTATCCGTTGTGAATATCTTTAAACTTCTTAAACTATCTATCATGTTTCAGCATGACTGCCTATTCTACCTACTACATCATCAAGATGATCTTCTATCACTGACAATACAGGCTTGTTTTTACATACCTACCTTGATGTTAATGCTGGTAACTGTCCCACAATGTGTATTTAGTTTTTGTCATCTCATAACAAATCTCTGCTGGCAATAGAATAGAAGTATGATGTACTTTAAATTTTCAGCAAATGAAAATGAAGTAATTCTTGTCAGGACACTTTTTTCATGAGTTAAATAAAAGCTACTTGAAATATCTCTTTACTGAAATGTTCGTTCTAATTTACATGAAACCCTCCAAATTTATATAAAAGTGTTAATTATTCTGAATTAGTCTCACCTTTGACAGTTGCTTCTCTGTTCTTTGCCCATTTCTTTAATCCTGAAGGCTGTTTAAGAGCTCTGGTTGTTGAAAAAGCAATGGATGAAAATCTCTGTATGATGACCCTTCATAACTCACAATCTGTATCCCTTACCTCTTCTCTTCCTGATATATTTGTACACTTATAATTAAATTACTTCTAAGGCTTGCAGAAAGAATACCTTATATTTCTTGGTCATGTGAATTTAACTGGGCCAGCAACTGACAACTACACTTAATAACAGAGATTTGCTGTAATCTGGGATTTCAAAAGGTTTTTTTTGTTCAGTAGCAAGCATTTGGCATTCAGGCTGTCACAAGCCATGTGTCATCTGCAGATGAGTAGATTACCCAGCCAATACATTACTAGAGTAATTACACCAAATCAATAATTGTTATTTATGTATTACTTCTATAAAACATATCCTTGGAAAAATCTTCCATAGTGATTATATTAAGCCAAAACTGAAATATGCTAATTCTGACTTCTCAGTGGGAAAATTTCAACAATATCCATCTTTCCTAGAAAAAAAAATATACAATTTTTATTGAAATGTATATTTAATTTTGCATATTTTTTTTTTTCAAACAGACTAAAAAGTAACTAGGAGGAAGAACCTGACTTCAAAAAAATTCTAAAGTAGAAGCTACATAATGTGAAGCCTTATAAAATTCAGCCTGACTGATGACAGCTGCATATAACATAGTGCAACTCCCAACATTTAAAAGCGGAAATTATTTGAAAAATTACTTGACAGCATCCCTAGTGGTAGGAAGAAAAGTGTGCAGATTTTTAATTCAGTTATTTTTGTAGTTATGAACATTCAGTAATTAGAAGAAGGAAAAACAAACATGGAGATTTGGACAAAAGTTATGTCAAAGGGGCACAGGCGGCAGAAGAACAAAACAACAGTCTAATAAAACATGTAGAAATCAATTCAGATACATGAAGGTATGCAGTGCTGTTTTAGATGGCACATAGTATCTTCTGGGCCTCCAGCTGCTGCTGCAAAAGGGTGTCATATTTACCAGGCTAGATACTACAGAGCTTCTAAAAATAGCACTACACAGCTACATTTAGGTACCTGAATTATCTATTTCTACCTATAACACTTATCAGGTACATATTTAAGTACCTGAATCACACCTAAAATGCTGGGCGATCCAGTACCTGGGGATTTTTCTATGTTTACCTTCATTTGTCAAGACTGCACAAGACCATAAATACAAACAACTGGAGAGCAATTCCAACACCAAATTTTTCCAGCAAATTTTTTAAATTTTCAAGAACTGTTTTTCCTGAACATGATGACTTTAGTTAGAAAGGCACACTGTCTCTCATTAAACACAAATATTCAAATAGAAGCTCACTCCACTTCCTAATAAAAGTAGTTCTCAAGCTGATAAGTGATAAACAGTACAACTGTAGAAAAAACTATTCCACACTGTTCCTCTGCTGAGGACATCCTTGCTACTTTTGCAGTAATTTTAGCATTCTTTGACACACCAGACTTTCAATTTCTGCAAAATCTCTCTTCTGTTGCCCTAACCCCCATGGCACTGAAGTTGCCTACCAGAAGGATAATCCAGCCCATCATAAATTCAAATTTGATAAAGAATCTCATACCACTAGACACAGGGTAGCTTCTTCGCACACTGCATAGAAGCTCCTTAAGCAAACACTGAGCCTCTCAGAACAGATCTCACAGATTACATTGGCCTTGATAGTTAAAGTTAAGAGTAGATATTTACACTCAAACTCCTATAATACAGAATTTTAAAGGGCAATTAAGAGAGATCATGTCTTTTAAGTATTTTAGTATTACATTTTGTATTCATCCCATTCCAATTAGAGAGGACTTTGCCAGCCTTAGACCCATTCTGTTTTAAACAGACTCTTATCTTCAAATAGCCTCCAGTTTTAGCTGCCAAGAAAGCAAATACAAAAGGCAGTTTTTAGCGTAATATTCACAAGAACATCTCTCGTAGAACTCAATGTATATTAGACAATTTTATCACAGGAGAAGTGGGTCTAAATTTTGCAATCTCTTTTGTATGACTGGGTCTATGCTGCACGCAACTCCAATGAAAGACACATGTTGTTGTTCAGGGAACACATCGGTACAAACTCAACCATTTCAGCTGTTATACATTTCACCAAAATGCTGGTGAAAGGAAGGCCAACTCTTCTTCAGTGGAGACAGTAGAGGAAATTTTATATACACACACACACACACACACACACACCAGAGAGAGAGAGAGAGAGAGAGAGAAAGTATATGTATATGTGTGTGTATATAAAAAAATACTAGAATTACATAATATATTGTTTAAACTATTATGTTATTTATATATTCTTATCATATGTTCTTTTAAATAAACTCTGACAAACACCTGTAATCTGGTTCCATTCAGATTAGCTGTACCTTACTGAATTCTACTGGAAGAATGGCAAATCACTCCATTACGGATTAAGGCATTAATAGGCATTACATAATTACATTATAGAGGGGACATGTGATCACAACTTACATACAATAACAATGACTCAGTTCTCCAAAATCTGTAAAAATGCTTCAAGAAGTTGCTAGATGAGCAAGATCTTGAAAGCAGATGCAGTTACAGCAATAGGTTAAAGGGCATTAGTTGAAGCAGCCAAAATGGTAAGTCCTCTCTAAACAAAAATTAACATGCACTGGACTTGATGGCAAAGTGGGGTATTTTTATAGGAATTTCAAAATGCTGACTCTCAAAAGAGGAGTAAATGACAAGACAGCATTTAGTGACTGGGACATTTATGGGCCATCTTCCTTCTCAAGATTCTCCCAATGTAAAATATCAGTATTATAGGAACAAAATTTGAAGAACAAGAAGAAGAAAATAAGAACTCCAGTCAGGTACTGTTACTAAGGTAACAATTGTCTACACAATGGCACTCAGGAAAATTAACCTAAATTAATTTAACTGGATTTGTCCAAGTCTTTTAGTTCCTTTGTAGACACCTTCATTTGCAATAAAATGAGACCTTAATTTGGTTTAGCTCATTTTGCTTTCAAACTGAATTAAACTAAATTCATTGGAGGTCACTTTAATTATGAATGGGAAAGTGCACACAGGGACCTGGTGGGATTTAAGTCGCCCTCTTTAAATTCCTACATTTAGCTGAGTTATGTTAATTTTCCTCAGTATCCTGTGTAGACAAGCCCCGAACTGATACATTAGACACAGAAGTGGAAAAAATAGAGAATGAGGGAAGCTATGCTGAAGAATCTTCAGCTGATACTTTAAACCCCCCTGGGAACCAGCAAACAAGTGCTGTTATACAAAAGAGGAGGAGGACTGTGTTCAGTTATTTTAAACCGAGTTTTAGGAAGAGTATCACCCAAGTGCAGAGATCAGCTGGGGAGGACTTTTAAAACATAGCTACATTTCAGTTTTCTGAAACACTATTTATTGAAAGCACTTACTATTTTCTCACTTATTTGAATTCTTTGAAGCTAAAACTATTGATAAAGGACTCCACTGAATCATCTTTTGAGAGCAGATGTATTTGAGAACTAGAGGTTATAACCTCATATTAGCGGCTAATGACTAAAATAAAATAAAGCAGAAAAGAAAGACTGAAAAGATCGTGCTGTATTTAAGAGCTATAGCACGCTCCCAGTGAAGAAACATGGAAAGCTGAAGACACCGAATACCCTAGAATACCTGAACCTCCTGAAGATGTTTAGAAATACCTGCAAACAGTGATATCAAGGGCTCTGGGAGGTTTTCTACTAGTACTCCACCCCTGATGACAGCAGGGGTAAAAGCACAGCAGCAGCCCTGTGCTGGATACACATGCAGGGAGTGAATTTAGCTGTTCAGATGGTGTTTCTGCCCCACTGCTCTGCGGCAACACTCTCACAACTGTCTTTTCGTGGAGCTTCAGAGAGATTTTGTAACACTGATTCTTACTCAAGAATCATTGTATTCTAAGAGGGAAAAGAATGGCATAAATGACAAGTCCATGAAAATGGAGGTCCAGAGCTGAAATAAATCAACAGGAGACATCCTTTCCTGGTATGGATCCTCCTCTACATCCTTCAGTCAATATTTCTTCAGGATAAAACAAGATCACTGACAACATATTTTTGCTTTCATGCTGGACAACAGATAAAGAGCCTGACCATAAGATAGCCTTTCCCTTATTTTATTCACAAAGGCTCTGATAGCGTGCTAATCGCATTCTGGCAAAAAGCAGCAGTGAAATAAATAAATGTAAAGCCACTGATGAAAATGGAATTTCCCCAAAACAGAAGAGCCTCCATTTTAAACCAAATTCAAGTATCAATTATGCTTTTACTTGGGGGAATGGTAAGGAATTAGGCAGTATATTATTCTATTGTACTGGAAATACAATAATTAGGGTTTCAAATGTTAATCTGAGACCTAGTATTAAACAGATAATTTCATTAAGTAACACTTACACATATCTTTTACAATGGAAAATATCCCTGTGCAACAGAATGTAAGCAATATGAACATGCTAGCTTTTTTCCTCATTTAGAAATGTTTCCTAATTTTTTCCCTCATTTTCCTCATTTACAAGTTTTTCCAGATGCTGCAAGAAAAGAAATTGCTTACAAATATTGAACATATTCCTCCAAATATGTTATCCTTCTTCCAGATAAAGAAAGTATTCTGGCCAAAACTCTAATCTTATAGAGTTTTATCTCACATACTGGATACTCTGCAAATATGCATGCATACAGTTTACTTCAGCATTCAAAAAGCAAGATGTATATATAACATGCAGTTTCATTAATTTACGTTTGTACTGCATTAAAAAGGGCCATCACGCACTAGGAAATGCATGTGGCTCAGCAACCAAAACAATGAAAAATGGCTTAGCCACTCGCTGTTTCTTGTATTTTGAGTTATTTAGCACCCTACTTCTACGTTGCCAACTCTAGAATTAATTGTCATAGTAACAGGAGTCTAAGTCTTCATTTACAATGCAGATAATCTTTTAGACCATGTTTCTCATGCATAACCCCTGATCTTTTTGATTTTTAACTTCTTGAAGTAAACTTTTAACGGGAGAGAGGAACAGCATGCAGACAAGTATGACGCATCAGCGTGCAGTTTTCAGGAAGCAGCTCAACCTCAACCTCTGCTTTACAGCAAACTATTTCCCCCAATACTTTCATTACAGAACAAACAGCTGCTGCTGCAAAGCCAGCCTGCTAAGACTTACTTCTCTTGTTAAGGCTGCTTACTCCTGAGCCAGAGATAGCTGTACGGCAGATTAAAGCTACCTTTAAGCAAGTTCTTCATTTGACTTACTTTCAACAGACTTTAAATAAGATTTCCTTGCGGCATGTGTCAGATGGGCATTATGCCTCTGGTTTTTGGTGAGGAAAATAATCCATTTTTGCCACAGTAGAAGGTATGAATAAGCAAAATTGCATCCCCTGAGAAATCTGGAAAAGAAGAAGGCAGGATATTAATTGTTGTACTACTTCTGCATTATTTTAATAATAATAATTGCTAAAAAAAAAAAAAAAAAAAAAAAAAAACCAACTTCACCCTTCTCCTTAGGAACCTCCTGAATGCACTACTCTTGACGTAGATAAATTACTGTATGCAATAATTTGCATTAAGATTACTTGAGTACAACCCAGATAATTAAGAAAAAAAAATTCTGAATGCATAAAAATATCCTTCCTATCCTAGGTGAAAATGGTAATTCATAATTAAAAATGCCTCAAACAGTTCTCTTTCTAAAGATTCATCAAATACAACTTTACAAGTTTCTCTTTTCATAAGCTATCAAGATTTAAGGTAATAAACTAGCAAAGAGTTACCCAGGAGAACACTTATCTTAACTAGTAGAGCTATTTTCTGCATGGAAAAAAGGGACAATCACTTGAAGAAACAAAAAAGGAACACTACTTTATTTCAAGGGCTATTTTTTAAGAAATAGAAATAGATTGTATGCAAAAGTGAATGCTATCTCTAAAGTATAATTACTATGGCTTGCAAGTACAAAAGACAGTAATCCAATTGCTGTAAGTTTTATCTTATTATTTTAAAAGGCATTTAAGATCAGTTTTACTGTCTCTATTTTTTTAATCCATTCATAAAACTCATATACCTGCAACTGAGTCCAGTCTTATCAAAATCATTATTTAGCAGATACCTATCCAAGCCTTTTCATCATGGAAAATATTCTTTCCAATGATGCTTTTAAAGCAGGAATAGATTTAATAAATTCCACAACTTTTAAGAACCTGTGAGAACTAGAGGATGTAAAAACAGAATGTTACATTATTTCCTCGTCTAATACATACACAAATAACTGAATCTCAGTTGATAATACTCCTTTATGCAAGAAATCCAAACTGTCTGTGCAACAACTCAACTTCCCGTAAAAATTAACGTGTTTGTGAGCTAATATATGCCATGATACATTTTCATGCAAGAGTCATGATGCATCTGACCTCAATTCTTTGTTGAAACTTATTCATAAATGTACCACATCACAGATATCCTCATACACAAGTTTAGATTATCTTAAACTTAAGACTGATATTAAAAAAAAAAAAAACCCTCATACATTGCAAAGGAAATATAAGTAGCAGTCAGAAACTGCAAGTGCCTATGATCCTCATCTTTATCACCCTCAGAGAACTTAAGAAATCCAAACTGGAAAATCCTCATTCACATTTACAGAAGTAGCTTTTAATAGCTTTAACACTTTCAAAGATACTTTCAACTACAAAGATAACCATCTAATGTGAACACGCCTTAATAATATTTCCATGTACACAATGTTGACAAAATGATACATCTGCACTATAAAACTCTTACTGGATACGGGGAAATAACTGAAAATTGTGTTACACTACCTTTAAAACAAATGATTTTTTTCAGCAATCATTACTAATAGCTTTTATCACTGCCCTGAAAATAATCAAGCAGTCAGTGTATATTCTTTTTTCAAATATATATTAACAAACAACTATTGAAACACTTTTATATTTCTTCTGTTCAATGCATCACCAGCACAGAAAAAAAACAATCCTTTCCATCGAACCATCTACTTAAGTCTTCAGCTGAAAGGGAAACTATATGCTAGCAATATATACATTTTTTTAGCAAATCAAAATGTAGCACTTAAAAATAAAAAAAAAAGCACAGATGTTAAAAGTTATTCTGCTTAGTTTGTTGTCATAAATAAGTGATCTAAATGATTACTATGGATACTATGATCGCTAGGACACAAGGAAATGCATGTAATGTAGCCTAGCTTTTTTAGCCATTTCCTTCCCCTCTTCTCCAATCTAACTTTAGTGATTCTGTCCTCGGCAACACTGGTAGAATTACTTTTATTGCATTACTTTTTCTGTTCCAATGAATGCTGTCTTTTAACATGATAATTCACTGTATAAAAATCTCTAACTTAGTCATAAACTACAGTGAGACTTACAGCAGCTACTGCTATCCCTGCAAGTCAGTTCTCCACTTGTTCTGGGAAATGCAATTCTTTTTACAAAAGACAGTTAACCTGACCAGTGTATGAGAGATTATAGTCCTAATCCGTATAGGAATCAAACACAAAGGCTAACTAATCCACTGAAAAATTAATTTTGTTATTATGAACGGCCTCTTCCTTTCCCTTTCATCACCAACTACCAAGCAAACGTAGGCTAAGGCTAGCTTTTGCGAATATCCTCTTTAAAATCTACCTTAGATACTGATTACGCCATCCACTGCATTTCCCTGTATAGCAGGCCAATAAACTGAAGAATGGTCCCCATATGACCAGAATTTGGTCTGTGATAAATACATTAAGTAAAATTATTGTTAACTATCAAAGGGTTCAAGGCATAGAGTAATCTCAGCTGCAATTTCTTTGGAATTCTGAGGACAAATTTAGAACTTCTCCTTTTACTTTTGTCTGGTGCCTGCACTAATTTGTGTGTGAAGTTTTCTAAGAAAACAAGGAAACATGGTTGTTAAAGATGTTAGATAAATATTTCAAATCAAAAACACAGAACTTGGTCTTAAACAGGTCTTCTGGGAAAAAGAAAGTCTTTAGCAAAATCAACTGAGGCCTGGTCACTGAGAATTTCTTCAGCAGGAATGAATATTCTCAGTACTTTTCCAAGTTTTCCCCCATTTTTTTCCTGATACTTCAAAATAACCACAGCCTAGGAGCTCAAGAAGGTTTCACCCAGTTTTTAGGGGTACCTTAATTCTCTTCTGAGACTCTCACCTAATCCTCGTCCCAAACTCAAAGGGATCCCATTTTCTCTTTCTGTTTCTGACACTGGACTGAACACTCTTCCTACAATCTCCTCCTTAGCTTAGGATCAGGCACAGTGCTGAAATCCTTCTCTAGGAATAATCGTTGAGCCTGGATCAACATTTCTCTGCAAAGTCTCAAGCATCCAGTCACTTTCATTACTTTTGCTTCAGGCACACAACTCAGAGTAGTTTTTAGACAATACCAAAGCACTACCTTTTATAATAACAGTTTTGTGTTTAGTTTCTGTTAAGACTAGGCTTCTTCAATGCAAGTTCTACATTCAGAACCAACAGTTACATTGCTTACTGGTTCTTTGCAAATATTTAATTTAGCTTTCCTTCACTCAAGCAACATATGAATGAGAAAGGGACTTCTCTAATAATAAGGAAGTAACAATATTTCAGAAGCCTGAACTGAAAACAAGATCATCCATAGGGAAAACTTTTTGTACTGAAGTTGGCCACCATTAGTATTTAGGTCCTTTTAAAGAGAAATGACAAGCACCAAACTGATTATTCTGGTTGTCATTCAAAGTGTCTCAGCCATGTCTTGCAGATGACTATGTTGCAAACTGTGGTAGGGGCAATGGGTAAAAGATTTGAAACACAGCATCCGTCTGCAGTTCACCTACAAAAGGTCGACAACTTCAGTTAATGTTTCATATTGATGTAGACACTTTTGACAGTTATGTTATTCCCCAGAGCAAAGTAGCTCTTTGATGATCTAATTTTAAAACGACCGGTTCTTGACCACAGTCTGCAGTGGTAGTGCAAACAGTTTTTCTTTTCTAACAAAAGGTACTGGATCTTCATCTCTTGAAATCTCTTTGTAACCAGTGCATGAGAAACACCTTTAACTTCATCCGTTTCCCTAAGTCTCTACAGTCTATCACAAGTTACTGATACAGAAAAAGATTTCTCCTCTAATTTGAGGTTACGTTTTAAACACATAGCGCTAAATTCCAAACAAAAATAAAACAAACAAACAAAAAACCCCATCAAAATCTCTTCATTATCCTGCCTAGCATTTTTTCCATGTGAGAAGTGGAAAACATTTTTTCCCCCCTTGTCTTATACTGCTAGTTTTACTCTCAGAAAACACGTGCAGTGGATTGAACTGACAGGGATATAGAGGCAGAAGCTCAAACTGCATCAAAAGCGTTAGCATTATGAGCTTTGTATGAATAGTGTTATTGATACAATTCCCCAAGCATACATTATCTTCTGGTACCCAGAGAACAGAAACAAGCTCAAATGCTTAATTCTATGTCAAGTGCATAGTCTACGCTTGAAGACTTTCAGTATAGTCTTTTAAAGTAGAATCTTCAGCCTATTTAGACCTTGAAGTATACAATGCAGCTGCTATTTTCAACACAGAACTATCTGTTGCTCTGTGCTTTGTTTTGTTCCTCATATCAAGGGAAAACAAACAACAGTGATTTTTGCAGGCTTCCCTTAAAAATACTGATCCCACTGATTGGTTCACCCCACAGCTTCCATAACAGATAAGAAGGGGAACTTGCACATCCCTGTAAGTACCCTAAACACAAAGAGTAGAACTGACAATCACACCACATACAAAGAGCAACCCTGGAAGTCCTCAGATGTGTATAATGTAGAAAGAATACTAAGCATCTGGCTTGACCAGGTATTCACACAATGTTGACTGAATTCAATGGTAAGCATATCAGCCTGCTATATAGCATAATGTACAGCTAAATGAGCTACAGCAGGAAAAGTCACACATAGACACATTATGCAGTGAAACAGAACTGGCAATTTCCCCCAGCCCCATAACTCCCACCCCTGTTTCTGTGAAATCTGAAGTTCTTTAGTTATTGCATTTAGTTTGGAAGGCTAAATTAAGAAGGGTAGAAGGCTTAATTAGTTTCCTACTTAACACTATGCTTTAATGTCATCTGCAGCATTTTTAGAACAAGCAGAGACACGGAGAAAAAAATTAAGATGTGAGACAGAATCTGGAAGGACTAATTTCACAACATTTTGAAGATGCATAATTTAAGGATAGCAACTCCTCTCTGTGTGTTTCACTTAAACTACACGAGTAATTGACAGCCTGTGAGGATCCCATTATGAAAACTGAAAACCATGCGTCAGATCCAAATCCGGCAGGAAAGCGCCCCTCCCCCTGACTGAACTGTACAGAACAAGCTATCACAGATGCAGTATTAAAGGTCATTAAACAAGTCAGTAGCTATGCCGGTGTCTGAGCGGTGGCAGCCTGCCATGTAGGAGATCACAGCCTGAATCTTCTACTCTTTCACAGCTCAGGGTACCAGAAAGCAGTGCAGTGAAGGTCATTAATCCTATTTGATACTGAGAAAGAATTGAGATATAGCTAAAAATAGTGCTAACTGATGCTTAAACTGATGTTTAAACGTTGAAGACACTCATTCTTGCAGACACCGTCACAGGATTAAAGCATAGTTCCTATAAACCTATGTCCAATTGTTGGACTCTTTGCTTATGCTAAAAATTTGCAAGTTAACATCAGGGTTAGGGGAATAAACATGACAGCATGACCTAAGCATGATTAATCCAATAAATGTTCAATGAAACCAGATTAATCTGGTGATTTAGCTGCACAATATATTTCAATAATGGGTTAATTCTAAAACTTTCTGCCAGGGTGGTGGAGACAGGAAGGTGTAAGGGAGGAGCTGTCATTGCTAACTCAACAGATTACTTTGCATGGTGGAAAAGGAAAAATGCAGCAAATTTTGCCTAATCGTTTAAGCAGACATCTACCAGAGTTAAGTCCTGAAGAAATTGCCAAGAGAGGTCCCTATTGCAGCTGAAAAGATCTGTTTTGACTCCTAGGGAAAGGAAAAACAGGTATCTGGACCAAGTGAAGAACAATGTCAAAGAAATGCATCAGGCTGAAGGCCTCAGGTCAGGTCTACATGGAAGATTTCTACATACATATATTCATACACACACACACACACACACATATATATATATATATATAAAATGTTTCTTAAAGAGGAGGAGGGGATTCTTTATGACGGATGATTGCATACAGCTACAGTTACACTGGATAAAAAGCATCCCTGCTGGTATAAATTCGTTTGTTTGGAGGACTGGTATAATTGACAAAACCATACCAGGGCTGACTTACAAAGCAGTGCCTGCAAAAGGCTGATTTGCTATGCTATTGCTGCCAGCAAACTGCTTCTAGCAGAGGCAAAGTTTCAGGTTGCCTGAGGCTGGCCGTTTCTTTTCCCCTTGCCAGAGGGAGGGAATGGAGCTGTTGGGCAGGCAGGCATTGCCAGCCTGCACCAGGCAGCGGGTCCAGGTTAACGGCTAGCTCACTGGTTTGAACACACACTGCTCTCAAACTGACTGAGACTGGTCAGACTGGTGTTCAGGAGCCTCTGCACACAAGTTAGGAATGCAAGCCAGTTCACATGAAGAGTACAAATGAGCCTTATGCTGCTGTGAAACATCAGTATAGAAGTGATCAGAGAAGACAAGACATATGCAAATATATTTTTAAAACCTTGTCAGAGACCTCTCACACCCAAATTAGAGATATCCTGAGGGGACAATAGGAAGAGGTGAAAACAACTTCCTTCACTGAAATAAACAAAAAAACAAGCTCAATCATCTGTACGTTTGTCCTGGCTTACTAAAGATTCTTTCATTTGTCAAGTGAAAATGCAAAAGATACAGTTCATTTTTAAAAAATAAGGCAAAATAAATACTGCAGTGTTATAATTCTCTGCAATTGTAATCTTGGAATCTGTTTTCTCTTCATGTTGCTATCCCTCTTCAGACTTATGTTTATACCTACTAACAAATTATAAATTTCACTTCATTTTCAAGCAAAATGTGTAGTGACCTGCTCTCTAGTGTGAAGTTATCTAGTTTTTAGAACAGCTCTTCATCAAAACTTAAAGGAAATATAAAATGCCCTAAGCAGACATAAAATCTCTTTCATTTAGTCAAATCGATTTGGTAACAGTCTGTAAATTTTCTCTCACTACAAATAAGTTGTAGCTACCCATACAGTCATAAAACCTGAGAATCTCTTTCTTTTATAAAACTTGCTGTAATTCAGAAAACGTAAAAATAAAACAAGACAATTAACAGGAAATACTGATTCAAGCTCAACAAGGAGAGCTGGAAGTTGATGATTCAAGGAAGCTATTAAAAGGGACCGTGCAGAAGAATTGTATGCAATAAAAAACAAACAAAACAAAAAGCATCAGCAACTAACATTCAACATTTGATGTTAAAATACTGCAGCCTGATTTGAGAGATGTGGAACATCTCTGACCAACTTCAACAGGAACTGTGGATACTTATTCTCTAAAATGTAGACCATTAGTTGTAATTGCCACTATTGTAATCATCTATTATTACCTTCTATGAAAAGGAGGACACAGTTGGAGTTAAACATCAGCGTGCAAAACAGGAAATTCAGAAAGCCAGAAACAAAATGGAAATTGCTATTGATTGCAGAACAAGCCTGAGGATGAGGGGAGACAAAAAACCTCCACCACACTGAAGATAAATGTCTACAGGCAGCAGTTAAAGAAAATAACAACAATGCCTGTTTTTTAAGGTATGTACTAAATTCACCTATGAAAACCCGAGCCCGAAAACCTGAAAGAAGAACAATCTCTTCTGAAATACAAACTGTCAATTGTAGACTAAAGGAGAGGAAAAAGGAGGGAAAAATATGAACAAACTTGTATTCTCCACAAGACTTAGTCAACAAACCTGATGGCAACATAAGTCTGAACAACACAAGCCTGTAACCTATAAAATTTGTCTGTTTTATAATAAAATAACCTTGGAAAGTATAAAGACTGAAATAGATTATTCATAAAATAAAAATACTTTCTCATATTTAATGTTTTTTATTATTATTTTTTTTTAAGACACATACAGATCAAAATCATCTGCTTAGCTGCTGATTTGAAGCTAAATGCATACCAAAGCTGTTTGGAAGTTAGTGCTAACTATTTTCTGGAAATCATCCATCATTGCTCTGGTCACCACATACTGTTAATTTATTAGAAATTTTTCAAAGGAGCACGACACAAAATTGGTATTCCTGACTTGCAGCTCTGCTTATTAGCCAGAAAAGCAAGGAAAAAAAAGAGGGATCTTGTTACTCCTGATTCAAAATAGAAAGATATGGAGGTGGATCAGGAATTCTATGATTTTAATAAGGTGTTATATTAGATATGAAACAGCTGAGAAGAAAAAAAAAAGTCAGAGGAAATCCATTATTATTTGATGTACAGAGTTGGTTCCAAGACAAGAGAGCAGTAGTGATCCATTAAGACAGGTGCCCAGCAAACTGGCATAACTGTAAACATAACATAAAAGAATAACATAAAAGAAAAAA
The DNA here is from genome assembly GCF_040807025.1 of Struthio camelus. Lineage (NCBI taxonomy): Eukaryota > Metazoa > Chordata > Aves > Struthioniformes > Struthionidae > Struthio > Struthio camelus. Next base: position 19,366,985 of record NC_090953.1, read on the forward strand.
GGAAAAGACTTCAGATTTTGCTCGATACCATGCTCTTCCATCATCTGCAAAAAGGTAACTAATTTCACTGATTAAAATGGTGGCAGAACAAGTGACAGACCAAAGTGCAAGAACCAAAGAAGCTCTATCTAGGATAACTCTCATATCCCTGCTTAATTTTGCAGAAACCTCTTCAAGAAATAATATGTTTTTATTGTTTATATTAGACTCATCTTGACACTATACCAGCCAATCCGCCAGATAGTGAACTTGTGCAATATTCCATCATCTGAATCAGCTTTTCTCTTATTTACAAATATTTGGAAAAATCTCGTTTTTCTCTCTGCTAAACCAGTCAATTAATCACCAGTACTCTCTATTTCAGGAAAGACAGAACAAGCTAATTTTAGAGCTGCAGTCAGAATAGGTAGAAAAGTAAACCATCTGCGGGGATTTATGAGATGTCAGAATGAAAAAAGGTACAAGTTGAACTACACCTAGCTGATAATAATTTGAGTTCTCAAGTGCTAGCATCCAAGAAAAAGTGGTGGTCAGGGAAATAAGAATGTCATTACCATCATTCTCCAGGTGACCCTGCTTAAGCAGGGCGGGGTTGGACTAGATGATCTCCAGAGGTCCCTTCCAACCTTGGCCATTCTGTGGTTCTGTGATCAGCTAGTCAAATGCTTAAGCATGGATCAAAACTAAACTGGCACCACTACTGTATTTTAAATAATACAGAGATAGATCTGGTCATGCCATGTAATTAACTAAGAAACTACACAGCAACTAATATTTTCTTAAGTATAACATTAATGCATTCTATGGTTATGATCTGTAAAGACAACAGGCTTCAACTAAAAGGAAGAAAAATGCCATCAAAAGTAGATTTTATCCTAAAAAGACTTAGCTGTAGAGAACTTCTCAGGTAACTTCAAAAAATCCTCATTCTGACCCACCATTTTTTACACAGCTAATGAGACTGAATATCTAGTCTGCATATACAAATCTAAATCCGTTTAAATAGATTGTCAAGCCATAGCCAAATAAGGGCCCAAATGAGGGCCCAAAATTACATAAACAGCCTCCAGGAGGGGACCTGAAAATGTGGCTCCAAATTTTCTCTGTAATTTAAATGACTGAATTGAAAGCTCTGACTAAAATGACCTCAAACATAAGGATATTCAGCAGATTTACATTGTAATTCCCATTGTTAATTATTACAGATGAGCAGTAAATTTTCACATAACAATTTACACCTTGAAAAAGACAGATATTGTTAGACTGTCATGCTAGTCGGGGTCACCACAGAAAGCAGAAAATGGAAGTCTCCCTGACCTACCAGTCCTGTTCCAAACAGCTAAAAGAAATTACTAAAGAGAGGGTTTTCCTCACATTTTTCTCTGTCCTTCCCATGAACTCATCCACCCGCTAAACTCTACTGAGCCGAAGACAGATGCATTTTTGCAAGCGAAGGCCTCAGCAAGAGCCTGCTTTTCCATATGGAAACAAAAGCTAAAGACTAGCATGGCTGAAGTGTATTAAGATTCTCATTGAAGGGGCATGGCTGAGGAAAGGACCTGAACTGCTAGAGTAACGTATCACTTTGCTTCCTAACATGGAAAATGAGAATCACACAAGTCCATAGCACATCTCAGAGCCAGCCCAGAACCATATATGCATTCGACTGGCCAGACATTATGGAAAATGGCAGGGTTCTAATTGCAGTCTCTCTCCTCCACCAGCCCCAGACTTTCACAATTTTTTTTTTTTTTAAAGAATTTAATATTGAGAATTCTAGCTATTTTTCAAGTCTGATTGAAACTGCACAATGGTTTCAGGGGAACTAGGCAGAACATCCCATTGATAGATGGGCATAAATCTCATTTATTAGAAAAGCAGCTTAAAAATGTATTCTCCCTTTCACGTACTAATGACACTTGCTATCAATGCAAGACTGCATGCCTGAGACTTTGCTAGCAGGGCATTATCCAGCAACTTCCAATTTCAAAACTTCATTCCCATTTGAGCATAACCCTGGATTTGTAGGTCCCAAGGGCAGAGTTCAAGACTTAACCATTTTACAGCCTTTCTTCTTATCAAATGATGGAGAAACATGGTGCAGGCTGCAGCCACACGATTCTATATGCAAGTGGAGACCTGAAGGTCTCCCAGAACATTTAGCAAATGTAGATGTAGATGTAGTTGCCCTCTGGAGTCTCCATTAACTATTTTAGTCTAGGTTCTGAACTCCAAGAAGATGCACACGGTATGAACACACTGTTAAATATATCGCTTAAAAAGCGGAATCAAATTTACCATACTACTTAACATATGTCAACATACGTCAATAAGTTGGACGAATTTACAGAGATAACAAAAAAGGTAGTGCAGTATTTAAATATAGCTACCAAAAATTAAAAACTAAATATATATTAGCATGTTTTTATACTGCTACACAGTGAGATCTCTTTTTGTCCTGTGCAGTAGAAGTTATTTTATCACTTTTCTTTTTCCGAAAATGCCGACTTTTACATCTGTATATCACTGACTGCAAGAGAAATTGGAGATTTTGTCTTGTTGGCTCAAGAACATGACCTAGAAATGAGCAGGTACACTGCATCTCACTTTTCACCACAACACACTTTTACCAAAACCACTTAATCGATCTTAATCGACTATAATCTCTTTTTTTGTTTTTGTTGCTGGACTTCTGGAACCTGAACTTTTAAGAAAGCGGTTTTGCATACATCTCTGGTTCCAGTTTTCAAACAAAATTCAGCTGCATATATCCTGGAACATGCTATGCCTTTTTCTTATTTCTTAGAAGTAAGACATATTTTTCAATTATTTTTAGAGGTATACCTGGAATTTCCCCAATGCTTGTCCTTCTTCTACTATAGAAGATTTAATATACGAGATAACGTAACTGGACAGCCATCTAAATTTGTTATTTTTACTGAGTCTTACTGCCCTCACACATAGTTCACACTTCAGCAGTTTACAGTGTATTACTATTGTACAAGAAGCACTGTAGATAAGTCAGAAGGCATTCAAGAACACACAAATGTCACTTTTTTTTTTAATCTGTTATAGTCTACTAAAAAAGCTGCTCTTGATAAACAGGTACAGTAACTGATAACTGGTATAGCCTGGCCCACTAAGAGATATATGGAAGAGATAACTGGCACACCCTTTGGCGGATTCTTCCTGGGTAATGCCTTTATTGCCACTAGATCAGCAATTGTCATGTTCTATCTAATTATCAAGCAATTCAGTAGATGCTTTGGGAATCAATGAAATACTGTTATTGCAACCTGAGAAACTGGAGAGAAAAGAGCATAGCATGGCTCTACTGACTGTGGTAAGTTAGGTGAGCGGGTGGCTGAGAAGATCCCTTTGCCAAGTGCCTCCCAAGAAGGCAAGAAAACTTAACAGCACTTAAGAGTTTCCAGGAGCTTTGTGTAACTCTGGAACACCTAAGACTGGGTGTACTGCATCTTTTCTGGCTCCCAATATCTTGTTATTGAATGAACCCTCTGGGCAAGATCACAGAGGATATTTTTCGTGTTGGGAGACAGCTTACCCAGTAAGGCAGAAAAGTACAATCTCAAATAAGGATCAAATCTTCCTCCCTCCACATTTTTTTGGCTGAGAAAAGAGAGGACAAAGAGGAATGTGCCGACATTCATTTCAGTAATATTTCTGTTCTAGAAACTGCTGTAAATTAAGGATATCCTTTCATGCCTGTTCTTTTGTTTTACTGATTAAGCATGTCAAGCCGCTTGCCCATTTCTGATATATTTGGATTCTGTTATCAAAGCATTTAACTCCATGAGACGTTCTCCTTGGTTAAGGTATGACAGAAAACTTTAGGCACAGGTTGGTGCCCCAGCGAGGTAACCAGTGGTACATTTCCAATGGTAAATTATGCTTCAGGTTACATGGAACTCACATGCAGCCTTGTTTTTAAATGAGTGCTTAAGGAGAACAAGTCACAGCAACCAAGCAGAGGGGTGAGAGAGCTTCATGCCTGAGGTAATAGTACCAGAGTTGCATTCTAGATGGGATGTACACTAAAAAATGCAATTCCAGTCATGCTAAAGTGAGAGCCCTTTTGAAGGCCAGCCCCTAAGGAAGAAAATTATTGTTTGCCTACTCTAGCAAGTTGGAAAGTCCATTGGTCTCTCATGCACCAGTGAGCTGTCATGTCAGGAAGTCAATGATTTCCTTTCCATTTTGTATCAGTTTTTAACAGGAAGGTCTGTAACATTTGACAGCAAGTGCTCAAATCTGAACTCTTTCATATATGCCTACTCTTTTTCTGAATATCTAAAGACAAATAAGGCAAATACACTAAAAATAAAGTAGAAGCTGATTCTGCTTGGACTTCAAAAACAATTACTTATTGTGTTGTATGCTCTATTTGAATACTTCCTCTAAATTTTTTTGTATTCAATCCATTCTGGCTGCAAATGGCCCAATGGTCATTAACTCAGTAGCATTCAAGTCACCCTCCAGTTCTTTAAAGATCAATCTCATAGAAGAAAAGAAAAGAAAACAAGCTATCACTCAGGTGTTCAGTAAAATACATTTAAAATTCTTTTTAAAAAGAACTGGCTTGGGATTTGGTCTTCTCAATGAAAATAATTTATGATGTTACACAGTTATATATAGTGGCTGGTTAAATAAGTAGCATGCACAGAGACGTATGTAAAAATGAAGTTTTCTAAAGTAGTATGAGTCCTGGCCTCATAATTAATTTTATAGCATAAAGCTGAAAGTTCAGCAAAACATTTGTTACATTTCATACCTCCCTACCTCTGGGGCTGGGTGTGGTGAGAAGCAGTGAAGATTAGCACTTGTTTAAGGAGCAGAGCTTTACTTGAATGCAAAGTGGACACGCTGACTCTAGGAACCCAAGGTTTCTAAAAATAAATGCTGTGTTGCATAAGACAGTAAAGGAAACATTTACTCCTCTGCAGCCCTCTTCATTGCTGTTAGCGTTTACTGCTGTTAAATGACAGAATACAGATTCCCATGTGACATGATATGATACAAACTACTTTCTAAGCCTCTATTCCTTACTATTACAGCAGTCCAAGGTTGCATTTACATCTGAAGTACTTGACTGAATGGCAACTATGCAGAGTTTGTGAGTACTCTAGGTCTGCAATCCTAGCAGACCTGCCCAGTCTCACTTGACACTGAAAATAAGACTCCTGCTGTTATCTTCTTTCTCACGCTCTCCCATAAGTCTGGCCTGTGCCTTACTTAATTTCAGGCTGCTTCCCGGCCTCTCCCCTTTATGGCTACCCCTGAGATTAGGTTGACCCTAATCTCAGTCCCTGCACCTAGCACCCAGATTGGGAAAGAGACCACAGAGGGCAGAACAGAGACTCTTGCTCCTGCAGCCTAACTCCTCCAGGCAGTTCATGTGATACAGTGCAGAGGTTACAGAAGGAAAGAAACAACTATTGTCTACTAACTATTTATACTCAAAAGATTCAGGGATAGAAAGATATTTTTTAGGCCTTACACTTGGGGTGTCAGAATCTCTTGGTTTCTGTGCAGATGTAGCCAGCATTGCCACCGCATTTAGAGTCCTGCAGTTATTTCATGTGGCTCTTTTAACACAGAGCACAGTATCTACTTGTACCAGTGCAGAGAAAAGAGCATCACCAAGAACTACTTCATAGCCAAGGCTTCAGAAACTGAAAAAAGCATTGGAGGACAGGAGAAATACTGTTGGTAGAAAGTCTGTCTCTTTGCTTCTTGAAACATTACCTCTCATTCTGTGATTTTCCTCAGTGAATGTCATACCTTCAACCTAGTTTGTTACTTAGGCCAATGTGTAAATTATATCTTGAAGCTTTTCTTTTTCCCCCTGCTATGACACACAATCACTATCAATCGCCACATCTTCTTTAGATTGGAGAGTACAGCCATTGAAACAGTGGTAAAATCAAATACATCAGGCACTGATCTTAGCAGAAGTGAAGAACAACATCACAATTATTGCAGCATAGAGAAGCAAAATAGTTGAATGATTAAGGAGTCAAAATCGTCCTCTCTCTTTAGGATACAACAGTTGCTATGCCACAGGTATTATGTTACAGTATGTTTTGGAGAAAGATCGTAGGGCTCAGTCACCCCAAGTCACTTTCACTCTAAAAGGGCTGCACTGCTTCACCATCGGTTTCAGGCAAGTACCAATAAGGAGCTAACTACACATCTCCCACTGGTTTGGGTGTATTAAGTATATTTCTAACTGAGCAGACCAATACAGAATATAAGGTCTAGGAGTACAAAAGCTCATTCAGTGCAAAATGACAGTGAATCACTAAACAAGAAGGGAGAGCAACACTCTACCCTTTGTGAAGGCAAAGGGCTTGTAGTTAATCAAAATATTACACCTGGTCTAATAAAAATGCATTTGCACCCCTGAGGAATGCTTATTTTTAAATAAAAGGAATTGTCAGACCATATCTCAGATAAAGACAAAATGAAGTAAATATCTGGGAGAAAGATTAAATGTTTGAATCCTTTAGAGGGTTCCAAACTGAAAATAGAGATTGAATATAAAATCCACCATCCTCCATCAGGAAAAAATGCTCCATAATGGATCAGAGACCATTATGGACTTAGAGAGACTTAGGGTATTAAAAAATGCTGAACACCTCGTGAGAAGAATTTGTAGCAAACCACTCACACACATGAGAGAGACAGACAGAGAGCGAGAATGACTGAGCACGCCACAGACAGAGACACACACACACAGACCGACCGACCTCTCTTGGTTTAATCTTAGAAGCTGATAAAGTAGATATATCTTTAAAGTGCTTTTTTTCCCTTCCATTCCTTTACTTAAATGTTATTAGGGTTTTGTAAGCATTTGTTCTTGCAGTGACTGTTTTGAATTTAAAAAAAAAAATGTATAGTTTACTTTAACAACTACAACAACAACTCTAATAGAAGACGTAACAAGACAACTTATCTTTTAAGGATATAGCAAACCTATCACATCTGACATTGGGGCAGCGGTGAAGAGTAAATGAGAGGGTGCGTATTTTATCTTTATGATGAAAAACTTGCACCACAGATGTCAGAAAAGACAGAAGCTTCTTCTGGTCATCAGAGGTAACCAGGAAGGCTTTCTGGACTGCTACAAACAGCGGGGCAAGCCTGTGCTCCAGAAGGCTGCAGAGAGTTTGTCACAGGAGGAAAAACATTTGCATAATAATAATGTAGCTGCAAACACAAGGGAAGGACTTCATTCACTAGGTCAGTTAACTCAACACTTTCTTTGTGTATATTACATTCTCTGTTAAGTACAATCACCGAAAAGAAAACAAACTTTTCTAATTTCTGCATAAATCAAAAGATTATTCCTTAATAAAACAAAAAAGCCTTACCAATAAATATTAATCCAACTATTATTTATTGGTTTTCAACCCAGATAATTTGAGATTCTATTTGTCAGTTTATTACACCATCAGTGCATAATTCATTTTTATCAAACAGCAGAACTAAATAACTTAAGAACACAACGGGAACGATCACATCTCCTAGCTTCCAGTGAACATTATGGAATATATGGAACATTATTACGTGCAATACACATTTTGCAAAGGATGTTGATTCAGTTCCAAGTTTAGCAGAACGAAACCAGGAATTAGATGTCTGGAGCTTAACTGTTTAACCCCTTTTCAGTCCTGATACCTACTACTTGCCAAATGCCTTTTCAGCTTATAAGAATATTAAATATTCTCTAGTCCTCCGTAAAGAATTAACTGCTCCAGAAGAGATTTTTTAGAATCTTACTGGCCTAGTTAGCGCTGGAACTTATATTAGCTACTCAAAAGGATTTTATTCTCTCTGGATATAGTTTACCAAGATTTCTAACATCTATGCGAAACCAACAGTGTCAGGCCTTTCTTGCTTGAAATTTATAGAGGTAATTCAAGCAGAAATGTGAAAGGAGGTGATTTACTTGAGAAAGAAGTTACTGAAAGCCAGAGGGGGGGAGATGTTCGAGCAGCCCCACAAATGTATTAGAGCTTGTATGAAAGTCTTTAGGGGAAAAAAAAAGTTGTTAATTTCTCCTCCTTTCTCCACTATTTTGAATCATTAAAATCAAAGTAAAATGCCCATTTCCATTAGGCCTTCAATTCTTCTGTACAGGCTAAAGCCTTTAAATATTACAAAAATGAGCTTCCAAATCAAGAGTTCCTCAGAAAGAAGACAGAGACATTATATCACAAAGCAAATCTTTGAAAATTGTTAATTGTTTCACTGTTTTAATTGCTTAATTGTTTTCAAGCAGTAAGAGTACAGAGCAGTCAATTTATACTGCGAAATCACAAAAAAGCACAAACAGCAAATTAACCGTAATGGGAAGTAGGCAAGATCTCTTGAGGTTGGTAACCACACTGCGTATCTAAAAAGGGGGCCTTAGCAATGATGAGGCTTTTGAAGGAAACGTTCATCATTAAGCAAAGCATTCAGCTATGGAAGACCTACAAATGACACAGCCATGGGCAAGGAAGGTCATGGAATCTTTTGCATATCTACAAGTATTAGTTCTGGTCTAGCTAAACATCAGCATGGGTAATTTCAACCAACCCGCCTATGAATTTTCCCTGGACACAGAGGCCTGAAGAACCATGTAACGTTACTGTCTTACAGAGATGGCTTCTTGCAGTGGTGGAAAACATGGTTTATACAGTTTGTACAAAAGAAAATGTACCACATTTCTCAGTATAGAATAAGTATTTTACTCTACTTTTAGTAATTACCAAACGTCTTTTGATTTCATGACAAATAAGTATATGAGTCCAGTTCACACTGATGAAATAAGGAATGCAGCCTGTAAGGGCACATACCACAGGCAAAGAGCATCAACTAGAATGCTTGCTTTCTACATCTGGAAAAGCAAAGCTACATGTTCACACTCACCGACAATATGTACCCTGGACAAGATTTACAATAACAATAACATTTTTGTTATTATGTAACAAAACTGCCTCACAATAGACCCTCGTTAAAATAAACCAATCCAACTAACAATTAAATCTCAAAATGACAGTACACAGCCTGTAATTAAAACACTCCTCTGCTTCCACCCACATTACGCAGAGCTGCCCGAGTATCCCAATACACCACTTAGACTTTATTAACTGTATCTTAATGAAGACTCCTAAGACAAATTCAATGTTGAAATTCAAACAGACTACAACCAAATGGTGCATAGTCTTAAATTAGCCTTAGAAACTGCCACAGGATGAATTTAAGAGAGAGTTGCATGTAATGACAGGTGACGTGCTTGCTTATTTGCAAAACCAACTGTGACTGCTCTATCTTGAGCCAAAATACTTCTCTAAAAATACTATTACATCAATAGCCAAGACAAGACTTAAATACAGCGGAATAACATTTCTGCCTAATCACTCTGACTACAACTTATACTAATTGCATCAGAAAACTAAAAATGAGATTTGTTTTCTCTTGATAGCCATCTTCCCATTACTAGAAAGTCCTGGAATATTCCTTAAACCCCAAAGACTGCAATTTCCTAAAAACTTAGGAGTGGTATTTTTTTAAGCTTTGGGTGGCATCATCATCAGCCCCTCAGGGGAGGGTAGGCACCTGAAAACAGCAATTGAGCTGAGGCATAAGTGCAAAACAAACTAAATGTTATCAAAATGTTTACTACTTTGCAGAGGTTGCACCCAGAGCAGGCATTTTGTTGGAAGGGAATGTGTGCGAGAGACTGCGGGTCATTCACTACACAGAAAAAAAATCCCTTGTCAAAGTAGACGTTCACGTCTGTGCTCTGCAGGCACCGAAGGGCTCGCGCAGCACAGGCTACCGCTACACGGTCGGGATAGTTCAAGAAAGCAACACAATGTCACTTATAACTTAAGCTATAGCCACCTAAGCGAGGCTTTTGTTTTTCCAACTCTTCCATCAGGAAACACAGAGAAAAATGAGCTTTATAATATTTTAGTAAAAGGATTATCCAAGAAGGATCCGTTTTTGTAGCAAACAACTAACTGCTTAGAAGAGGGTTTTGCTAAAAGATTTTTGGATTGGCAATGTAAAATGGATTAATTTGTCACTTCCTCCTTGTTCTTCAGATCTGCAGATTCCCTGGTCTACTCTAATTTCCTTATTTCCTCGTCCTTGTGAAAGCAAAAGCTAACAAAAGTATATTATAGAATTACATATTTTAGATACACAGATTAAACGCATCATATATATTAAATTCTGATTAGACACGTAACAGCTAATGGCATATACAGTGCTAACTGCTATTATCTCATATTAGTGTTGGGTTAACTAAACCATGAAAATAAAATATGCAGAGGACATTTAATCCAATTAAAAGATTGTTTCAAAGTTAAGTTATTCCTCTGCTAAGTTTGATGAAAATTAAGATGACCAAAATGTAGGCAAATCAAGAAGAAATACAATGTTATATTTAAAGACTTTACACATTCTTTACTGAATTCTACAGAAGAACGTCTCTCAAAATTGAATTAGCATAATTTGATAAATAAATTAGCCAGAATTATGCAGGCTCATTCTATGTTTTTTTATGTCTGAAATTTTAAGTCTGTGTGTAGGGTTTTTTTTTTTTTGCTTGTTTTTTTTTTTTTTTTAATCAAAGCATCTTTGCCATTATTTTTCCTGAATTTTGCTAACTTCTCACTAGAGGAAGGATATTGACATTTTTCCAATCATCTTATTTTTAAAATCTGTTTTTAGGTTGGTCAATACCATCTTTGGAGAAGTTCAGAGCACTGTCACTGACAGTCTTTCTGCTGAAGACCATAAAGCTAGTATTAGAACAATGTCATGGCTCAGGCTTTAAAAGCACAATCTTCAATTTAAACAGAGGAGAAGCATACTAGGACAATACATCATTTCAAAGGCGGCTTAAATTGCAAAAAGACAGTAAAATTTGCCACCCAATGGTCCTCCTCAATCTCTTTGACTGATTGAAAACTACTCACTGTCTTCTCTACGCCAATTACTTTTAGTTAGAACAGATCAGGAAACATCAAAACTATTTTAAAAAAGGCTTTTGAGAGGAGGGAAGATTAAATTAGATTCAAGATGTTTAGTTTGGAGGTTTCTTCTGTTGCACTCCCACATCTCTTCTGATTCCCTTCCACTTGGAATAACATAATGTCCTGTTAATATCCTCTAAGTTTTGCTAGAAGCACTGTTTGATATTTTTGAGCCTAGCTTCCTCTCCATCCATTCTTTATGGGGAACTTATCGCATTATATATTCACGTAATCTTGAAAAACAAACATAAGAATAATCGGATAGAAAAATTTACTTTCTCGTATCACTGCAAGTGGGTAGGTATGAATCTCTTTCACCTGAACCATGCCATTAATACGCCCTTCTGTAAAGCCAACCGAAAAAACAGCTGCTATCAAATTAACCAGGGGAAATTGCCAAATTCCCTGATGTCTGTAGGGCTGAAGTTTCAACACTGATGCAGCAATTATAGTTATTTTGAATATGTTTTATCATGCTGACAATAGCCATTTAAAATTAGTTAAAAAAACAAAAAAAACCCCAAAACTCCTAATACAGTGCACTGTGAATTAAGACACCTAAAAGAAATTTAGGTTCATCTACTTTAAGCTGAGAAATAGTCCTTGTAATAAAGATACCAGAAAGAGCTAGAAGTTCTTGCTCATCTTCGAAACTCTGCTCCCAGCCATGAAGTGAGCTAGGACACTCCTCTTTTTACTTGTACTTTCCGTTAACAAAATTACAGCTTTTCCTGGTGGACAACAAGTTAAGCATGAGCCAGCAGTGTGCCCTTGTGGCCAAGAAGGCCAATGGGATCCTGGGGTGCATCAGGAAGAGTATTGCCAGCAGGTCGAGGGAGGTGATCCTGCCCCTCTGCTCAGCCCTGGGCAGGCCACGCCTGGAGTGCTGGGTCCAATTCTGGGCTCCCCAGGACAAGAGAGACATGGCACTCCTGGAGAGAGTCCAGCGGAGGGCTACAAAGATAATGAGGGGATTGGAGCATCGCCCCTAAGAGAAAAAGCTGAGAGAGCTGGGCCAGTTTAGCCTGGAGAAGAGAAGACTCAGGGGGGAATCTCATCAATGTGTACAAATATCTAAAGGGAGGGTGTCAAGAGGATGGGGCCAGACTCTCCCCAGTGGTGCCCAGTGACAGGACAAGAGGCAACGGGCCCAAACTGAAATACAGGAGGCTCCATCTGAACATGAGGGAAAACTTCTTTCCTGTGAGGGTGACTGAGCACTGGAACAGGTTGCCCAGAGAGGTTGTGGAGTCTCCTTCGCTGGAGATATTCAAAAGCCCTCTGGACACAATCCTGGGCAACCTGCTGTAGGTGACCCTGCTTGAGCAGGGGGGTTGAGGGCGGTCTAGAGGTTCCCTTCCAACCTAAACCATTCTGTGATTCTGTGATCTTACACAGTGTTACAAGTCTACTACAGAGAAAGCTGAAAAGTTTCATGGAAATTGGTCACGATAAAGATAACAAATTTCACACCAGCAGAGGTCAAGAAGTCATCCCCTTACCGTTCCAGGAATCATTCCTGGCCTTTACAACAATAATAAAAGATGATATAGTATTTGCTTTTGTTTAGATGATTTCTGAATGAACTCAGACTGTAAAATCTGTAGATGCAGAAGCGCTCAGGCCTATTTCTGTGTGCAGTATGTAGTAAGCCTCTGTCCAGAAGCTTGATTGGTGCACAAAAACATCACGTTTAGAAGGCAGTTAGAGAGAGAACTGGGACAGCATAGAGGTGAGAGTCTAGGAAAACCTTAGGAAACGAAGACAAGGAAGAAGGGAAGCTCTGGGGGGGACAGAATGATTGTCATGAGTGCGGAAAAAGGCAACAACTTGTAGCAAACTATTCATAAGTTCAACTTCCTTCGGAGCAAGTTGTTTGTACTGAATTTCAATCCTAATGCTAATCTTAAAAACTAGAAACAAAATAAATCCATTAATTGAAGATACCAAGGCAGTTATTATATTTTCCACGTTATAGTGCTATGGACCTTTGTTCTGTTAGGAGTCCTCCCTGCTCAGTGAACAATGATAAGAAACATACATTTTGCAGTAATGAAAATGTTATTTCTCCTAGGTAGTTTGTTTTTCTGACATCCTTAAGCATCCAATTTCATTTTACCCACAAAATCACTAGCATTCACAGCAGTCAAAATGAAGCACCTCCCCCTCCCCAGACACACAATACCATTACCGGTGCTTCTTATGGGAACGTTACAGAACCCTTTTATGTCAAATACAGTAATGATAGATCATTAAAAAAAAGAATTAAAGCCTCCTAAGTCACAAATATGCACAGAAAAGAAATATTATATTTATATGAGGGCATTATAACGCCTTGTTAGTATTAGCAAAAAAAGGAAACAGAATTAAACTCTGAAGGTAGTATGAGCTAGAGGCTATGGTTCTCCTAACAACAACAGCACACCCAAAGGCATTAGAATAGTCTGACTTTAACCTCTTGTAATCAAATTTAGTAGATGCAGGAACACACACTTTTCATTCAGTTCTTCTGTGCTTATGCATTATAACAACATCCTCAACATGGTATTCTCATTCAAGAGGAATGTTTAAAGGGAGGGGCCTTTAAAGATTTTGCAGAATGAACAGGGCTCACTTAACTAGCAGTTATTCAAAGGTTCATTTGAATATGATCATACAAGTGTGGCCCCAGGAATTTGACTTATGGTAACCTTTTGAACCACCTTTTGAAGACAGGAGTATCTTTTTTACGTGCTTCTTATCAGTTCAGTACACACATGCCTCAAAAAATATTTATAAGCTTAGCTGATAATGTGTCTGTAAGGTGTGCAACTACTATACCATTTTAAAGGTGGAGCTGACAGAGGGGGATAAGGTTTAAAAAGATCTACTAAGTTTGAGTTCCTGGGCATTATTACAATTTTCTAGGATATTCAGCACTTCAGAAATGAAAAGCCTAGATCCCATAGGCTTAATTTTCAACATAATCTCAGGTTACCCCTCAGCGAGTTCTGTTGACACAATGAGGCAGGGGAGGAAGAAGCAGTAGGGGAAAACTTCAAGCCAGCACTGCTACAAGAAAATGCTATGCATAACACACTTCTGGAGAAGGAGAAACGTTTGTGTGAAGTTAGGTTTAGGCAATGTGTTTAGCATCACAGAGAAACTCTTCAGCAGAAGGAGGGACAGAATACAACTCACCATGGCAGCTTCTACTTGCAAAAATATCCCTTCTCTCCTGCATGCCCTATCTCATTCTGGTGAAGCAAATGAGGCAGGCATCCACACCAGTAACGCTGCTTTCTCCCTAGAGAAAATACAAAGAAGTCAGCAGGCAAACGAAAATTTACAGCAATTGAAAATGAGCTAAATAACACCAATACTGTTTAGCTCACTGTCCTTACTGAGCTTATTACTATGGGGATCTTCCACAATACTCACAAAGGGTCAGACCATTTGTTATTACAGAATAAACTGCTAATACGAAAGCAAAGAACTAAGCCCAAAATAGAGCTGCTCCAGGGACAGATCAACTGCTGCAGCAGTTTAGCATGGCAATGATATGGATGGTTTTAGGACCTTATTTAGCATCCAAGCTTTAGGAAGAACAAATAAAGATTCATTTAATAAGTAACACTGCATCAGCCACCAGCTCTGTGTTGCCACAGGCAAGGGGCATACTGTTAGTTTCTTAATAATTTTAGTTGGTTTCTTTGGTTGGCTACACTTAATTCTTGTTTTCTTTGCAAGGCACTTATGCTCAGCCTATCAAAACAACTAAATGACAAGTGCTAATTTGGGGGGGGGGAGGGTTGTTCATAGCAACACACAGTTATGAGGAAGATGGGCCTCTGTTTCTGTTTCTAATATTTTTACCTGTTTACGAAAGCAGGAGGCAACTGTCCAGCTGATTTTACTTCTGATTTTGAAGCTCTGGAGTATCATTGGCCTGTGGGAAAGGAGAGAAGACCATAAAATGTTTTACTGACTCAGAAAGTGACTGTATAAGTACAACTGCCTGTCCTGAACCTGCTTATCATTCCCATTACACACCCAGACCCTGACAGATCTGTATGCAGCACTATTTTGGAAAAAACAATTTTTTATTCTTCCAGCTGTGACTGTTCCCAACATTGCTACTATCACTTTGCTATGTCACTGTTGAGGTCACAACTGTTTTTCCTACAAGAATCCCAGCCAGAGCGCAATCCTATTCAGATCAAACAAAAGAAACATTTATTAGCAAATGCAGAAACAGAAAGGAAAGTTTCTGAGGAAAAGGTTGCTGACCACTGGCACAGATTAACTTAGATAATAAGGACTCTAAAAGATAACTTGATAAACCCAATGGTAAGCTGCAAGACTGAAATTGCTTTACGACTGCAATGATGTGTGCAGCATATGACAGCTTCTCAGGAATGCAGCCTCTTTACTGTTTGGTCCAGAGAAAAAAAACAAACACAAAAATTCAAAATGCAGTTCGGACATAACTGGCTTTCTTCAGTTTGAAGGTGACATGAAATTTCAATGAACCATGAAGTCTGATTGTACATTCCACGTCAATGACAGAGCCGAGTAAATAATTCCAGCGGATGCAGTACATTTCGTCTCTTTGTACTCAGGGAACATTTGTCTGCAGAGTGGGACTTCACTGATTTTGTTCAACAAGTATTATATGACTTTTAAAAAAAAAAAAACTAATGCATTGCAGATCTATTTAAAATGATCCTCAATATTGACTAAATTAACACAGATATATAGACCCGAGTGGTCTAATGAGCTATATGGCTATGCTTTCTTACCATACTGGATATGTGAGCATGCTGCACTCTATCAAACATTTTGCCTGGTTTACCTGTTCAATAGCAAAAATGGCCAGCGTGTATTCAGCTTTTAAAGTTTGTTTAGTGATACTCTGCACAAATATCGCTCTTTCTGATCCTGACTAGAGTCTTCTGCTCTATTATGTAATTAAGTTTCACTGAACAACTTTAACAAGGTTTTAAAACGTTACATCCTGCGACATTTTTTATGGCTATCATCCTTACGCTTGTTTTCCCCCAATTCTTTCATTTTATTTTCTTCTCAATAACACATTTGCATTTTTTTAATATACACACATGCAGATATGTATTTGTTAATCTTTTTTTCATCTGCCTTTTCTCTTCTTTCGTATATGTTTTCTTGGCACATGCTGTCCCATAGCTTCATTTCAATATCGCCCCCATTCTCTGGTCATTTTAAACCCAGAAGACTATGTCTATCTTCTGTATTCAGTTGTATTTGCACCTGGTTAAGAAGTACCCCCGCCACTGCCATCACCACTTCAAGACTGTCCAGGTTCAACTTTCAGTCAAATTCCACTGAAATAGGAAAACAGACTACAATAACTTGACACTTAATTTAGGGGAGGAGGGGGAAGGGAGGGGAAGGGAAAAAAGCATGAATATGACTAGAAAAAAGTAAATATCATCCATGCTCATATATAAAGTATTTAGAAGTACTGGTGGTCACAAAAGTAATGTGCAAACCCACATTTAGGTGTGCAAAATGAACATTCAACTCCAGGTATGCAGGCACTTACATACGCATTTTTCACAAATCTCTACTGAAGTCCATATGCAAAAACGTACCTACATTTTGAATAAGATAACATTATGCCTTTGGTTCGCAACACTGTAAGAAACACTCCAAAATGCCAAATTAAGCTAAGTTTTTAAGAAACTGTCCAGATAAAGACCTTGGCAAGAGTGAAAAAATTGTTTCAGACTTCTAGGTTATAAGACTACCAAAGCTTCAACTTCACTGTACTGTTTACATCATTATGTGCAGATTGTACAAATACATGTAATTTGCTAAAATTCTTGTAGTCAAAGAATGGTGCTCAACATCTTTGAGTTCGTCCGATTCCTTTCCACCAGCAACATTTCATTCACGACACACATTGCAGTCACACACAAAAATCATTGAGAACAAATGGTGCATCAGTAATGTTGTTGATGGAGACAAAAAGAGAGCCCAAGCCCATCGTACCATTCGGATGCCCTCACATCCTGCTGATCTGCTTGATACTCAGAAAACTCAGTTAACACTTCCAGAAATAGCACATACAGAAAAACTACTCAGAGAATACCATTGTCCCAAATGCCTGCTTGTTTGTCTCTCTCTGGATAGCAAAAATGAGAGATGGAGAAGAAAAATGTCTTCTGGTTATTTTGCCTCCCGCTAAGAGCGTGCCAGGACACTTGCATCCATCCACTGGATAATCGGAGAGGTCAAAGGAAAGAGAGGAAATAAAATGGTCTCATATTAACCGAGTGAAAATTATGCAACAGCACAAGTCACAAGTCATTGTCCTTCAATGAAGAGGCCATAACAAAAGCCATAGTTTTCTCTGTTTGTGAGCTACAAATTTAAATTAAATTGAAATTGCAATACAAACAATGTTTGACCTTAGTATTAAATTACACATTCAGATATTTGATGATTAGTTAGAAGAGCTGCTAGGACAACCAAAGAAACAGAAAAAATGAATTTTGTTTTGGACTGCTCTTTCAAACTGATTCAAACATTATGTAAAGAAAAACTTACTGAGTTCAAATGGAACCAAGCACAAGAAAGTCTTTGTGGAAAGAACAGGTCAAACATTTTCAGTAAGTTAAAGGTAATTAATGCTTTCAAAATTAAATCTGTGTCTTTTTTATACCATAATCGAGATGGGAAAATCTCTCATTAATGATTCATGAAGGTTTTGGTATAGTAATACCTTCAAATGATCACACTCTATGTTATGGTATGATCTCACATTTAATAATAGTATTACTGCTTAAGGTCAGATTTATATTCTGTCTCTGAAAATAAAAATACTGACACTTCTTCCAGAAATGCAGATGATGAAGTTACATGTCTTTTTAATTGGTCCAAAAGAACATACATACTGAAGACTAAGTTCAAAGTGCAAACCAGGACCTTTGCAAATAATTTTATTCCGATTGGTTCTATCATGAAATACTATACTATAAATATACAGGAAGTAGCCATCCTTCTTAACTAAGTTTAAGGTTTTGTCTTTAGGTAGAACTCAAGTTTTGTCATGATTAGATAATAAGTGGTTTTGCACAAGCAACTGTGTTTGAACACTAACAGAAACAGTATCAGAAAAATCTTGGAAAGATTGCCGTATGTTTCTTTAGCTCTTAGTAGCATGTGTCACTTTGAGGCACAAGTTTGTCTTCTTCTCTAAAGCTTTAATTTGAGACATAATAAACCTCTTGGTTATATTCCCTGTTGCTAGCTTTTGACCTCTAGAGTGACAGCACACACATTCAGAAGAAGTCACAGAAAATACAGCATTTGTTTGACTGGTCCAAAGCTAAAGACACCTTTTCTTCTCATATGAAGCAGTGGCACTTTTCCAGGTCCCTGTTAGAAAGTTACCAAAACGAAATTTTCAAGTTTATCAATCATCTAAATTTGTCCTTGGAAATAAAATGGCCAAAACCCACTATGAGATATCTGAACTGAACAAACAACGGGCATTATCCCCAATCTGCACATATCTACTTGCACTTCTAGAGAGAAGCAGAAGAGGTATACATAGGGACAACCTGTCTGCAGAGATGGTTTTCCCATCACCTTACTCTAGTACATGAAAAAAGAGGTAAGAGTTCACACATGTAAAAAGAAACTCACTGAGGCCTCAGGAATTTAGTTTCCTGTCCTGTTTACACTTTTTTGATCTGGAATTCATGAACATTGCTTGCAGACCCGTTCCAAATGCACCACCAAATATTAAAAATTACAAAAGTAGTATCAGACTCACTTCTTCTGTCAAGGTGGAGAACAGACTATGTTATTATTATTGCCACTAGTACCTATACCGTAACCCCAGTTTAGAGGCCGCGTGTGCTTCAGGGCAGTGGGGAAGAGGGGCAGGTAGACAGAGAAAGAGTCTTGCAGCTGGCCTAGAAAGAAGATAGAACCCAAGCCACTTCCAGCTTGGGTGGACGCTATCTCACAGCCTGGACACATTATGGAAAACACCTGCTTACAGAGTACATGCTGAAAGTTAGCACATGCTTCATTGCTGATACAACCAGTGCAAAAAAGTATCGTACTAAAGACTTTTCACGGCTGAGATCATTATACTTTGCCTCCTTCTCCCCAGTCCTCTGACGCATCTTGTACAGTTTCACGGAACAAGAGAAAGCAAAATGTAGGAGGACTATGCACAGAGAGCAGCATGAGGTTAGCCTGACAGACATACGGAACCGCTCACTGTATTTCAAAGATTGCAGTTTGAACAGGCAGGAACAAAACGGAAGCAGACCTATAATGAATACAGTAAATCCCTAAATAAACAGCATCAGAAAAGTCAAACAGTAGGCATTCACTGACTTCACTGTCATCACAGTCCTTCATTACGCAGGAGCTGTTCTCTTCAGAAGAACTCCTCATCACTGAGACCAGATAGGCTGATCTGGCATGAGAGAAAACAGTCCTACGTAACCTTTTACAGTGTCTAACATAGATAAATCATCCAGGGTGATCCAGCAGCTCAGACGCAGCTAAGTGCAAAACTACAATATTGGTGCCATGATAGCTTCTCACTTTTTTTTGCAGCCTTTCAAAGTTTGAAAACACATGCACACAAAATCTCTTTGGTGCATAAAAGCTCCACACAGAGCTGTTTATCCTGTTCACTAAAACACACCAGCAAAGGAGTGGAGCATGTTGATGACAGTGAGAAAAGATACTCAAATGTCATAAATACTTTCAAATGTGTATAACCTGTATGTGTGCATCGGTCAAAGCTGGTTAGGTGACACAGGTGCATTCAGATATATTACCCAGCTTTAGACATCTACAGTATAGATGCTTGCATGGGTGCTGTCTTTAAACTCTGGGAGAATAAATGTCTTCTGGAGCAGGATTCTCTTCATTCTAATGGAGATGTCTAAATGAGGTCATACGAACCATGACCTAGGAATGCGTATTTTACCTGACTGGCCAAAAGGTGGAAAAGGTGAGCATCCAATGTGTAGATGCCTTGAAGTCTAAGCAGGAGTAGGAAAGGCTCTGCTTCCCCTTTCCCTCCACCTCAAAGCTTCTCATTTCCTTTCTGCCAACCTGAGGTGGCCTGGCACTCATTTGCCCCTGTAGTGAAGGGATTCAACTTACAAAGGGCAAAAAGAGGAAAAAATGTGCAACTTCCCCTAAAGTTAGGGAAGAAACCCCTCCACACCTTAGTATTCTGCATCAGTGCTTCTGTTCTTTGCATTTAACCATTATAAGCACATAGCAAAGTCACAGACAGTATTGGTAGTTATTTACAAACGCTTTTTAAATTTTGCTTTGTTAAACACATAGCAAAAACATATGGGCTTACCAGCTACTTTTGTTTAACTAATTGTTATATCAACAGACTGGCAACTAAATTCAAAGAGTAAGAGATTATGCAGCTAGAGACAGCTGTGGTGACAGAAAGGGTGCGTGCCCAGCAGGAACAGCAACCAGAAAAGATTTTTGTTTAACATTACTTTAAAAACTATAGACATTTAATTATTTATTACCACCTATGCAGTTATTTGACAGCTCATGAAACAATTGAAGGTATAGATGAGGTTGAGATCTACCGTCCAGCAAAAATAGGGAAGCAAAATTCACAGCAGGACTACCCAAGAATGATGCCAAAATCCAGTGGCTCTGAAAGGCTGAGGCATCCTTCTTCCTTCATTGCCACCATGCTTCAGGTGACTTGATGCTACTCATTGCTTTCTGTTCACTCTGATGCTTGTCTAACTGCTCGGTGGGCTACTTCAACTCACTAATCCAACAGAAAACTTGTTACTGTTCTGTTTTTGTCTGGAAGAATTTTTTGTTAGATTGAATCAGCTCACAGAAGCATCTAAAAACACCACAGCCAGTAAAAAGTAGGCAAAATGAAGCAGTGAGGTAAAGAATCTCTTTTCTTTAGTGCCAGTGACCTTTCAGACTGACTCTCCTGTTCTGTAGAACTACAGCTTGAATGTACTCGGACTCAGCTAGGTTGAGTTGGCCCAATACAACTGTGCTAACTGCAGGACTGAAGCTTGTTCTGCAGCGCTGGTACCCTGCCGGCCTTGGGGGTGCAGGAAGTTTCCGAGGTTGTGACAGTTAGAAAACCAGTCTTGACATTTCAGTACTAGACAAGGAGGCTGGATTGGGGCTTAGGCCTGAGGCCTTATCTGTACATTGTGCACAGCCTGCAGTCCGAAGCGAGTTTTCAGATGCATGCCCGCACATGTCTTAGCAACCTCACAAATACTGTAGAAATCGCGCCAAGCCTCTCTCTCCTAGAAAGCAGGTGCAACAGCAGTGGATTGGAACACCATTCTTTTTTTGAATAGCTGAGGAACACTTTTCAGAGAGTAAGAAGATAAAATCATTTGACTATCTAGCTGTGCATCAGTAATCAGTCAAAAACGCAGTCAGCTACTCTCATCAAGTCTAAACAGGACTGAGAAACACAAAATCATAAAACTTGTTTTCATCTCCCCAATACTTTGACTATTTGCAGATTAAGATATTATTTAAAACAAACAAACAAACCAATCAACCCACACATCAAATAAGTAGCCCTTTTTTTCCCCCAGCCACTTAAAACAGAAATTCTCAGTTAAATCTGTTTTAAGGGGTGTTTTTCCAAGGTGAAAATGCCATGGATCTCAGCTGCACCCCAAAAGCAGATCTTGGCTACACGACAATCTATACACACTTGCATCTAAACATCTTACAAAACAGAAACCAGAGGGCCCCCAATACTAGGAAAATATCTTGAGAAAAAGGCTTACATTGTATTTTCAGAGAGCCCAACCTGATAATCACATATCACTTCTGTTTAACTTTATGAAGAAAATGTTTTTGTTGCTGTTCGGTTTTTGCCTTTTTTTTTTTTTTTAAACATAATTTGTCTGATTTCAACTATTAGCTTAATAACAGCTCATGCTGCACCTTGCTTTCATTAAAAGAATAAGTCTCAGGGAATAAAAATGATGCCACATTTCCACACACAAAAGAAGTCCTCAGACATAATAATCTAAATCTGATTTTTTTCCCTCTATAAGCCAATTATAGGACATCCAATCTTTCTCTCCCTCTTACACTCTGAAAAACTGAAATAAAAATTATATAACAAGATCACATAAAGATTATCTGTAAATTAAAATATGAATCTTATAAAGAATATTTTGAGAATCAGCATGATGTATCATGGGTTTTCGTTAGCATGTGAATTAATATTTTACTTACAAAGTATCAAGAATTGTACTGCGCCATAAATTATAAATATTACATTCCAATTCTAAGCTTTTTTTCTCCCCAGCATCATCATCACTATTAACATAGAACATTAAAATACAGTTTCCTTTGTGAATAATAGAGAGACAGCAAATGCATTGACACTGGTTTCAAAATAATTATGATTTGGCTTAAGATAGGAAATGAGAAAAGGTTACTTTTTGAAGTCCAGTTTTCATTTATTAGGTCCTGGATTTAGAAGAGCTTAAACCAAAATATATCTGTTCACAGTAGTAGTTTCACTGACATCGATATACTGTTCACATGACTAAAGTAACCAACATGATAACATTTTAAAGGTCTTTTAGAACACACAGGAAGAAATTCTAGGTTAAGCGACGTCAAAGAAAGTTTGCCATGAACTTCTTCAATAATAATCCTTTAAATACTGTGACCTCTGTAACTAAGGAAATAAATAGAAAAAAAACTTCAGGGGAAGATCATTCAGTAACAGTTTCACTACGTCTCCTGCTTCAACAATTATAAAAGTAACTGATTTTTACCTGTGGATTCTGATTTTGTTGTGGTTTGAAAATAGTATTCATGACAGAACATTTCAATTGTACAATTCTTTTTTTTTTTAATGAATATTTTTCTGTCTTGCCTGTTGCTGATTATCTTTTCCCATCAACCTCTCAGACTTCAGTATAAGATAGATCTTGGACTAGTGCCTAATCACTTTTTATTTTGAAAAATCAAAGTTTCTAATCACAACTCTAACTCCTTCTATTACCTGGATACAAAGTTATCCCTTTTACTATTTAGTTTAAAATCATCTCCTTCATTCACTTCTACATGGTAAAAGATGAATGATTATTTGAAATATACTTTCTTAATTTCTGATGATTTTTAATTAACTTATCTAAGAAAAAGCTATTTCTGAATTTTATACTCATGCAAAACAAAATCAAAATAGTAGCTAAACATAAAGGTACATTATGAACTTTCTCTGAAAGCTCTCAGCATATCAGAATAATTTACAAGCACATATGCATTTCAGTGCTGGGCTACACTAGGAAAACCTGTCACTAGGGAGTTGTATAAACTTTACCAAATAAATAGAATGTATTTTAATTAGAAACTGAGCTGACTCTTTAATTAGAAACTGAGCTGACTCTCTTCTAAAAAAGTACAAAACACAAGCAATTCAAATTACTCTCTCACACTGCAAAGGAAAAAAAACTACAGGTACAGTTTTGCCTTTCAAGCTTCTTTTCAGCATTTTATCAACTTCACTGAGACAGCTTCATCTTAACAAATAATAAATGCAATTTCAGCTTCTAAAGGATCATACTACAAACTGTAAAACACACCTCTAGATACAAAAGCTGACAAGCTCCAAAACCCACTAAGGAATCTACCATCTACTTCAAAGCATGTGAACAGGCACGATAGGACCTTTCTGGTTATTACTACTGGATGAGAAAATGCAATGTAAAACTAGAGCACGCAGCACGTTGGGATCGCTAAAGATTCACAGCAGAAAGCACATTCTCCTATCAATTTTAGCTTTGTCTCTTGAGACCCATTTTTCTTTTAAATCCTACTTCACTAAATAAAGTTTTCCAGTTGCCACTCTCCTGACAAAAAAAATAATAAAAAAGAGAGTGAGACAGACACACACACACACTCGGGAGGTTTGTGAGAGCTTCCTGTAAAAACTGGGAATCTGCTATTGTTTTAGAGAATCACAGGAGCATTGTTTCTCCTCAGTCAGCTCCTTAGAACTCAGGATAGAGATAGAAGAAGGGAAGTCTCTGAGGCGGAAGGTGTCGATCCGCCTCATCGACACGGTACAACTGAGCCAGGGTAACTTCAGCTGCCTGCATTCGGTGTACTGCTTCGTTTGCTGCTCATCTGTGCTTCTTACCAGCAACTTCCCAGGGTAAGCAGTGGGTGGGAAAAAGAATGGAGCGCGTCAAAAGACTCTGAAACATGCAGAAGCCTGTGCTTTGCTAGCTGATTGTTTCTGCATCGTGAAATGCCAGTAGAGCAATCTGACCTCTGTAGAAAAGATGATGATTAAGGAGAGGAAAAATTACTGGGGAAAACTCTCTGTATGATTTAAAGAGGCGAGGGGAGGGAGGATATATTTTGCAACATAGACAATAACCTTTCTGTCACTCAAAAAAATGCATCTATAACCTAGATGTCACCCTAAGATTTTTCAAGAAATAATTTCTCAAAATCTGCTTGTTGAATGAAGGAAAAAAGAAAAAAAAAAGAAGAAAAAAAGAATTAAACCTACTTTTTTTTTCCCCCAGAGATGCTTTAAGTGGAAAATGTGATGATTATATGATGAGCTGTCACTCAGCTACAACCCACTCGGTTCTATTACTGCTCACTACAGTTGCTTTAACATTCAGCCAGCTCAGCTACCTTTCATATGTATTACACGAAGCCTACATTATCATGTAGGGCAATCCCTGCCCTCACAGTCCCAACTGATTTGATCTTTTTTTGCCCTATTGGATTTTAGGATTGAATTGTGAAAGAGAGCAGGAGCCCCGTTTCTGTGACATTTGAATTCTCACACCACATACATTTTTCTCTGCCCTTCCTTTGCTCCCTAGAAGGCTGTGGTTATACAGCACAGTGCTAAATTTGCATATCAAACGCAACTACATTTTATGCAAAAATGACAAGTAACCACTTCTCCTTTTTTGCTTTTTTAGTAAAGAGGTTAATAAAGAGGTTAAGATACGAAAAGTATTTCCTTCCTCTGAATTTGTAACTCCAGATTCAGGTATAACTTAGTTCGTCAAGACTGCTTCAGCTAACTATCTTAAAACTGAAAAAGCTCTGTTTCCCACTGTTATTGGATATTTATTTGCCAAAGACAGAATTCATTTTCCTCTCAGACCCCTTTTCTCCCTGAGTAGTTAGAGACTTCACCTTCTTACCTGAATGAGTGTAATTAAGAAAAAACATGCAAAAAAGTTCAAGGTCATAAAGAGACCATTTTGATTTAAGTTATATATGACTTATCTGAATGGCACCACCTCACTTACTGGGGTATTTCAGTATGTTTTTTCAGGAGGCCACCACAGCCTCACATGTGCCACATTTGTTGCTGTTAGAATGAGAAGGATGGCTCTCTGCTGTATCTAATACAACCTAACAGAAGAGCACATACACAGAACATTATTCCAGGTTATTGTAACTTCATGCTAAATTAGCAACTTTGCACTAAGCTTCTATATGGAAGTGCCTCTTCTGAAGCAAAACGCTGGTGCTAAAAACATCCGCACGAGCAATAAGTGCAGAACAGCTAGCGCACCGTGAACTCTAAACTAACTTAATTTGTGATAATCCCCTTCATCAAGGGACGTAGCCTAGGTGCAAGACTATCCAGTTCTGTTTTCCTAAACAGGAGTCAGGAGGCCAGAGATTGAAGCATAAGCTACATTATCTACTGAAGTTCAATGTGTCCCTAACTGTAGTGCCTCACACCTCAAGGCCCTCAGTGCATCAGATCAACCTCCATTGACCTAAAACCCACATCTATCCTCTGGAAAGCTGACAAACACAGACCAAGTCTCCCATAGTTCTGTTTAGCTGGAAAGACCCCTCCTACATCTGAACACGGGTCTGTAGCCTAGCACTTCACATACTAACAGAAAGGTGAGACTAAGGACATCAGCTATTATACCCTTGTGAAGCACCCCGTGTTGCTCCCCTATCCCATTTACTAATGGTCATGGACATCATGCAGATTAGGGCACAAAGGCTTTAGGGACAAGAGAGGGATGCAATCGCATCCCGTCCCCTGTAACATGGCTGCTATTTGTGACACCACTGGTAAAGACTGCCCTGCTTAGAGAGGTACCTGGCCACCCACACACCCGCGGCACAGCAGTGAGGTGGGGAACAGCAGAACGAATGACTCAGAGCAATGCCAGCTGCTTACCACAGTGTCTCACCGCTCTTAATACCAACTGCAGTGGGTGGTGTTCAAGCTGTCCTTGGCCCTGCCAAATCCCTCTTCAGCTATATCCTGTCATTAAAAATGATGCGCTTCCAGATCCTACCATGAAAATACACTGACCAATTCACATGTTGCCAACTTCATAACGTAGAATCATTTCAAATGATTTTAATGAAAAATAGCTAGAAGACAATTCTTATGCTCAAGAAAACTGTACTATATTGTGAGTGTAATGGATTACATTTTCATTTGAATTATACCAGCCAATCAAGCTAGCTTGAATAAATCCTTATCGAGTTGCCCAAAACGCTTCTTAAATCCTCAGATATATCTGAAATGTTTCCATAGATATCTTCAGCTAGAGTCAGATCATCTAAACAAATTGCACTCGATCAGATACAAGATCTAGGATTTAAAATCAGTCAATCCAAGCAAACTGCCCTCCACTTTTCATCTATTTCATATTTAATAATAATATAAAGCATACACTACAAAGGCATGCCATTTAGCATAACAAAACAGTGTTTAGGAGTATACTGTTATTTGCGTAGATATTTTCTGTTAATCCTTTCTCAATTTAAAAATAGTTTGATCAAATTCACAGACACTTCTATATTAACACTCTTCCCTTTTTCATATGAAACCAACAGTCATGCCACTACCACATTTTTACTCAGAAGCAACAGGATAGTGGATGCAGAAAAGACTGAGATTTCAAATGCAAAAATAATACTATTGCCACCAAACTCTGTAACCCCTATAGATCTGGGAGACTTCATCCCTCTACTGCAGTTTAACTGATAAAAGGAGAATCTTCTCATAGTGTTAACTGGACTTTGCTGCTGATTTTGGACATCTTATGGTGAATGGAGTTCTCTCCTTAATGGCTGCCAGAGCAGACAGCCAATTTCTTGTGAATTATTTGGAGAAAACTACACTTGTCTTTCTAGGAGACCCTACTCTTTTGCGATCTAGAATTATGTTGGTTCCTCCAAGCTGCTAAAGAGAACCTACATCCTACCTACCTACCTACTTAGAAAAAGCTGAGGTGTTAAAATGCCTGGCATCCCCATAGTTAAGTCTGACTGAACTTGTTTGGAAACCAGTGTGAGAAAAGTAGCCATGTTTCAGCACACCAGTCCTACTCCTTGGCGGTCTGCACAAAACACAAACAAAAGAGAACATGACAAACAAAACAGAAAAACAGCTATCTATAAAACTTCAAAAACTGGTAGGAGAGATACGATACACAGAAGATAACAAAGACCGATGTGATCGGCAGCTATCCACTGACAGGGTCACAGGACTAGTCAAACCCAAACCAAGGCTGATTTGCTATGCATTAACCTGTGTTAGAACTAAGCATTTTTCACTGCTCTAGTTTTCATGAAGCACTGGAGAAGAAACTTAAAATTCCTGATTCTATCAGTATATACAAACGAGTTCAAAAAGATCACATATCGGATGTCAAAATTCCTTTTTTTTTAAAAAAAAAAAAAAAAAAGCATCCTGCATTATCCTTAGTCCAATTTTGCCTTTCTGCCTGCCTGACTGATGTATTCAAAGATTGTTGCTGGAGTCACTTCCTCTTGACTGTTCCATTTAACTAATGTGATTCAACTGAATAAAATAAACTATTTCTGCAATAACAGGAAGGCACATAGTGAACTGTGGAATACCAAATATACCAATTCACTTTATTCAGTGGATACAAATTTTACCCAGAATACCTCACTGTAACTGACTGACACTAAAACAGAACAAATAATTCAGTAATCACACCTGCACCCTGAACAGTCTGTCTTGTTCAGGACTGAGGTCATCCAGAGAGGCGAGTTTGCAGTGCAGCTGCTGTACTTTACATAAACACAGAGCTTCCACGGAAGTTCTGACGCCTGCTTTTTTCCCCCCCTCTCTTTGCCTTTTTTTTTCTTTTTAAAATTTTCCCATATACTTTGGACAACCAGATATTTCTATCCCCAACTGCCTTCTGTGGTCAGCTGGCCTTTTTTCTAATTTGAGAATAAACTACACCACAAAATTATTTCCTACAGTAAAGACAGGATTGTCTGATTATTTTTAGTGTTAGGTTAACATAAGGTTCTTACCTATTTTTATACCAAAAGAAATAAAATTTTAAAACACTTAACTCTGCTATCACCCAGACAGAGACTTTTAAAGGAGCAATGCCTAACAATTCAGATAAAAATCTGACACAGGCTGATGTTTTATGTTGACATGGTTATACCCTTTTGGTGGCAAAATGACCCATGTTCCTCTCACTCTTCCATAACGCTAGGTCTCTGTCCAAGATTGACACTCATCCTCCACTCTTGTCATTATGCTAAACAATTTATAATAATGGAGAATAGTTATCACAATTTTTCATGAGCTAAATGTATATTTTCTTCATAATATCCTTAACTGTTCACTTTGAGTAATGTTTGTAATCAATACAATGCAGTACCTTCTCAGTGTTTGCCAAAACCACATTCTAAACATTTCCCAAGCTGTGCTGATGAGGTATGAAATTCAGGTTTAATATACAGGATAATTAAACTTACCTTGATAGTTGCCATTTAATGGAGATAGTCTAAAAATATCGCAACATATATTAACGTTCAGTAAACCCCACGATGACTTCACTATATGTTCATGTACCACTAACCTACATCAAACAAGCTTTCATATCATAAGTAGCTCCATAAGCATGCATCTTTCTTTTACCCATGTTTCTGTGAACAAGCAGCAAAAGACAGATAGCAGATGCTTCAATATCAGCCAGTCTAGGTACCCTAACTGAGCCAAAACTCCTCACTGAAGCAAGTTGAGAATCCTGCTTCAACAAGCACATTTAATGGGTCCCATTCAAATTCTCATATAAGCTGGCAGAATAAGCAGGAAGTTCAACAAAAAAGGAAATATATCTGTACATTTCAATGCAGTAAAATAATGCGGGACTTCCACTCTTCTCTAAGCAAGTTCCTGTGTATATGCAGAAAGGGATGAAGAAGTAACATTTCCAATTTCAACTACAGATTGTGTTAGAAGCAGCATCAAAGGATGGAAATGTTTCCCTGCTATTCCAGCTGAATGTCATATACCAACTGTTATTCAAGGTACTTACTGAGATGAATGGCAAAATCACCATTGCTCTCAAAAATAAAGAATCCTCTCTGAAGCTATTAAAATACAAGAAAGTTAGATATTTTGCACTTCAAATAAATGAGCTTATGTTATATCAGCTTTTGGATCAAAGCAGGTAGAGCAGAGAGGAAAGCAAAGCCAATTATTTTATGAAGTCAGGTAATCGAGCTTAGCATCTCTGTGGCATTTTTTTCTTCCTGTGGTCACAAGGACATCAGATTGTTTCTTTGCCTCTTTGGTTGGGGCCGGGGCGGGGGGGGGGGGGGGGGGGGAGTGACAGTTGCTAAGCTCTGATCACATGCTTCCGCATGCTCTTCCCCCTGCTTCCATGCCCTGGCATGGTAGGAATCAGCATGCATTTCATAGGGACACCAAACACCTGTCTGAAATCTCTCTCTCTCTCTTTCTCTCAGTGTTTCCAGACATTGCAGGCAAAGTCAAACTATACTTACGGAGGAAAGTGGGGAGTCACAAGAATTCAACAGAGTACACCCAAACACTGAACATACATTGGAACAAACTGTTAAAAGCATAGCTGTATTTTAAAATGTAACACGCATTCTGGGGCACACAGAGCTCTCCTAGGAAGAGTGTGACTGAAGCTGTCTGTCTGCAACCGCATCATGGGGAGATGCTAAATCAGGGCAGCAGCCCCTCCAAGACCCGCACTCCAGCTGAACTATCGGACTGGTGCCCCTTCTTGGCTTTCTAGTCTGTATGGGTCCATATGTGTATTTCAAAAGGCTCCTACAAATCTGTGCAAGTAACTTCATTTCTCAGTACTAGTTTCCCAATCTGTAAAATGGGAATAATGCTACAAATCTTCAAAAAGAACTCAGACGTCTATAGAAGAGAAATCGATTCACTTTCTGTTCATACAACCCAGCTCTGGAAACCTTCCCTCTAATGAAATCTTGTTCTATTAATCCTCTCATTTAAGACTTAACATTTATGCCAGATACATCTACAGTCCATCAGTGCAACCCATCAGTACACACATCATATATTTTGTAAGTTTTCCTACTAGAAGATTCCTTGAATCTGCCCTGTAGTACAGCACATAAACACAGAGTACTTGATAGCTAACTGTAGAGTGCTTGCCAACATAGTAGTTAGTATCACAACTCACCCAAACCAACACAAAAACAGCTCCATTTTCTATTTTCTTTTTCCATGGCTTAAACTTTCGGGAGAAATTAATAAAGAGAAAATAGCAATATGTTAGATTCTGCAATTTCCAAATATTTTTTGCCTCCTTCAATGAATTTGATCTTTTGCAATGTTTAATATAAAGACAACATTATGAAACATCTAATTTACAATAAAAGTACCTCATCAAATACTGAAAAAATTAAATGCCACATCAGAAATTTTTGTGTAACAGTTTGTTGCATATTTATGTTCTTCAACTGAAGACAAATAGTTTTCCATGGATACAATTTTTTATAATTTCTTATTTTCTTACTGTAGAAAATAAGAAAAATATGATTCCATATAGCAAAACTGCCTACTTCAGTTCCCAAAACTGTTGATTTATATTTGCCAACTGTCCTTCCTAAGAGTGAAAAAACCTCTCAGTCCCCCATCTGCTATTATTTTTGAGCAGCTTACCAAGTACCAAGCAAAGAAATAAGCAAATATTTTAATAACTAGAATTAATATGCATTAGAAAAAAGAGATATGACAAATGCCAAAAAATAGTGTGTGTTTTTATGGCCATGTACGTTAAAATATCTGTATCTATTTTAAATACATATATACACACATATATTTTAAAGGTGTTACACAATACACCACACTACAATCACTTTATGTTCTTTTTTTGTTCAGGATAAAGGATCAGTTCAAAATACAGGACTTGATGTATATTACAGTCAGTAATCCTACTGAAAGCCATGCAGGAAGAGCTTGAAGAGTTTATTTAATAATACTGTCTTTACTAGCAGATGACAGACATCTGACAATGCAGAATTGTATCATTTCATTCAACTTATCCATAGGCTCATTCCATTCAGGTGAAACTGTTTTAGGAAAATAAAGAGGATCCCCAATTTCAGGTGGGAATTAGATTACAGAGAAAGCATTATAATGTACTTATTATAAAGGCCCACATACTGTGAAAAACATGTTGTAAAGATACTTGTTTATATAACAAAAGCCCCTTGCTTTATTAATTTCTACCAAAAATTAAGAGGCACTAATTTAAAAACAAACAAAACAACAATAAATTCTCCTAAGTAGTAAACCATTATTGGTTCATTAGCTTTACTGATTTTTTTAAGGTGTCATATGTTGCAGAAAGCTGCAAGGAATAAATTTTTAAAGGATATTCCATATTATCCATGAAGTAATTATCCATTACTCCATATTATCCATCAAGTAAAGGTAACAACTTTCCTTTAGTGTCGACCCTCTGGCAGAAAGAAGTCAAATTAAAACAGAAGATATGCAGATATATTTCTTTCTAATTCTATCTTTCTTTCTAATTCTATGTCACAAGCATTAAGCAAATACAAACAATGCAACTAGAACAGACTGCAATAATCCATAAAATATATTGCAGTGTGATTATGTTCCATGTCCTTTCAAAAGCCTTCCAGCACCATTGACTTCCATGCTTTTATTTAACCAGTATGATCTTAAGAGATTATTAATATTTTTTTAAAAGACAACAAGACGCAGCATACCATGACAGAAGTGGAGATGGCCCAAGGCGAGAGTTTCTGCTCTTCTAATTTAAAGTCCCAACTTCCCCAACTATTCCAGGTGGTTCAAGTGAATCTGCCGCTTATTGCATGGGCAGAGTGGAGCAAGGCAACACACTCTGCCAGTATCTTGAACCTGATCCCAAACAGGCTTGTTGCACTGCCAGCTGCACTCAAAATGTGTAATTGCCATCAGGTGAACCAGTCTTTTATAGAAGCACTTTTAAAGTGCCTGAGTTGGCATCACTCAGGCCTTTCAAGTAACAAGCTACAATATTTCAGTAATCTGCTATATTGTTTGGCAAGGTAAGAAACTAGGAACTGTTGCTTAAGAGTCACAGTAGTAAACAAAAAGACCATTGAACACTTGCAGAAAAGCTTTTCAAAAGACTGAAGTGTTTCAAAAACATTAAATTACATTGTAATTACCTCTTCTTAAGCAAGCTGAATTTTCAACTTAACTGTCAATAGCAGAAATCTATCAGAAACTAAGTTGAATATGATGGTGTGCATTAGCAAAGACAGGTATACAAGCTTCTTTGCATTTCAGTTTGTTAAGGATTTCATTTTGTTTATCCTTTCTTTCTGAAACACGCTGTAAGCAAGAGAGTCAGAGTGATGAGTTATGAGCTGTTTAGAAAGAACAGTGTGATAGGAAAAGTTTCCTTATAACAGAAATATTACCATAATCTAGAGTGAGAAAATGTAATTGCCTTTACTGTGACTATGAGTGACTGAATTATCCTTAAGGATAAAATATTCCCAAAATTTCATTAATCCCACCTTTTCATTGGGAGAAAATTAAATTTGGTAAACTATCATTTGATTAAGAGTCACATATACAATAACTTGACTATTATCTGTAAACCCAATCAAATACGTAATCCTTCCAGAAAAGGCGAAGGTGTTCCATGACATCAGCAGAGTCTTGACAGAAATAAAATGAAAAGGTACCCAGAGCCTACATAGTCTAACACTCAGTACAGACGTTCAGATAAGTTCTAGGCACAAACAGAAGGGCCTAAAACCCCCAACTGAGCAACTGTGTTACTGAGGAGAACAACACTAGGCAGCACAGTGAAAAACAGATAAAATTTCAGCAATCAGAAAACATATTAGGGCCACTTACTGAAGATTAAGATATAGGTTACAGTCAAAATGGTATAATTGAATTTATTTAGAGTTTCAAGTATTTCAGAATTTACAAAAGCCAAATAGCACAAAAGAGACTGCAATCGTGTTCTAAAATAATCTACCACATAACAAAACAAATATAGCCTCTTGCAAAATGAGGCCCAATCTTCAAGTAGGTCCATCTACGAAACAAGATTATTATAATAATTCCTGATGAAATATAAAGTGAAACAGAAAAACACATCAATAAGAAGAAGATGAGATATCTATAATAGAAGATAGGAAAACAAAATCTATTTCTTCTCTTTCACTCTCTTCTATCAATTTTTCATCTATCAAATGTGTCAAGCACAGACAGAATCCCAGAATAACAACACAGTAGAAAGGGGATGCCATATCCTAACCTCTTCTTTATATCCTACTTCACATGTGAGACACATCTTAAAGATCGAGTTATGGTTCACAAAGCTTTAAAATGAACAGAAAAGGTTTTAATACGCTATATGAAATAATTATTAACTCTTGATCAGCCTTCAGGGCCTGCTATAGAAGATCGGCAGGATAGCATTTAAGGAAGCCATGAATAGCTTCAGCCAAGTGCTAGCAAAAGTGTACTTTGTGTAGGATTGCCACGTTCTCCCAATGGCTGGTGCTGCTCAGTGCAGCAGAAGTATTTCAGAATAAAAATAAGAGGAGGAGGAATCCCTAAGTGTGTAAAAAATTTGTGCCATACTTCTCAAAAATCTGCACAAATTCTTCAGAGAAAACAGATCTCTAGATTAACGTGTAATTTCAGGGAGAAAAATACAATTCAATTACTCGTGTAACAGGGTGAAGTTTAGCTGAGGTTGTTTCGGGGGGTGGGTTTTCATAATCAAATAAGTTCCTAGTCACAATCATTTTTACTGAATACTCTCACACTTACAAAATCCCTAATGGATGTATCCTACAAATGCAAAACCCCAAATTTACAAAGCAACTAGTAAAGAACAAGAATCATTATAAAACCTCAAGGCAACAAATTAGGATAGCCAAACTCAGCCTCAGCCAACAGAGCATTCCAAAGCCTAAAAACCATAAAACCTGACGGACAAAAAAAGAGCGTCTCTCTGAAAAGAGACGCTGGTCCCGGGCTGGATGTGTGGACAGCCACCAATAACCATTTGCCTCTGCAAGCAGATGCAGCCTCATTGTTACCTTACACATTCACAAATCTATCTGCTTATGTCCCTAACGTTTGTTGTCTTATTCCTACCGTCACCAAGGAGAAGATTGACTTGGTTCACGTGCTGCCTACTGCAATATGGTTCCTTCCTCAACCCCTGTATTTTCAGTCAGATTCTCTAGAAGCTACTGCAATGGAAACTGAACACGGGAATAAATTTTTACAAGAGGGTCCTACGTTGCCATTTAGGATTTTCCCTGACAGGAGAATATATGCTATGTAGGTCAGATAAGACACAAAGTTCTCTGTCTCATGCAAACTGGATTTACCACCCATGTGCAAATGACTGCTGTGGCATATACATGGTACATCTGATCTGAACACATACCGCCAAAACGTCTAGGATTTCTGGGCATCTGTAGCTTCAGAGGAACTATGACTCCAACTGAATGTCCCCCAGCCTGATTACAGCTACTACAGGAATTCCTAGGCAATCATCCAAAGGCCTCACAAATCACCCAGACAGGATTTACGGACATAAAACTAACAAACAAGCAAGCAAGCAAACAAAACCCTACACCACAAAATCACGGAGAAAACAACACTGAAACATGAAAAAAAAACATAGCAGCCCTTCTAGGGGGAACTTGAACTTCATGAGAGCTAGTCTTTCTGATATTAGCTTCAAGGATACTAGAGTTGTGTTCTCTGCTTTATAATAGTCAGAGGGCTGTGAAAAAGCTTATATGTATACATGTGGAGAACAGAAAATTGTATCTCTCTGGGGACTTTAAAACCTTCATAACACAGAAGACAATTTGATACATTATAATATTGCTTTTATTGGGTTTTAATTTACTGAAAACTTTATAGAATTCTTTAGAGCTTATGTGTGTTTCACAGAATTACTGAGGTCCTTCCAACCTCTGGAGAGCATCGAGTCCAACTTCCCTGCTCAAGCAGGGTCATCTACAGCAGGCTGCCCAGGATTGTGTCCAGACAGCTTCTGAACATCTCCAAGGATGGAGACTCCATAACTTCTCTGGGCAACCTGTTCCAGTGTTTGACCACCTTCAGAGTGAATAAGTGTTTTCTTACATTCAGGTGGAATTTGCTGTTTTTCAATTTGTGCCCAACCGTGTTTACCAATTAGTTGAAAATAAAATGGCTTTTCCTACACGGTTTCATTCTCAAAAATAAATGATACAATGCAATCAGCGTTTTCCTTTATAAATTCTCACTCTAGAAAAGTTTTTTTATTGCTGAAGCAGGTATTAGCCACTATTTCCCAAGAAAGAGCAAATTCCCTGTTCAAATTTCTCTCTCTCTTCCTTGTAAAAACATTTCCTAATCACATGAAGGCACCACTTCTTGGAGGAGGGGGAGAAAAAAAAAAAAAAAAAACTACACTATCCTTCATGAAGAATTTCTTGAATAGATTAGCTTTAGGGTTTTGTTATGTCTGTGTAATACAGGTTTTACAACTATTTTTAATAAATGTCACAATAAAAAAAAAAAAAAACCAACCCACTGCTTCCATAATTGTGTGCTCCACCTGAGACGTTAAAAAGAAAGAACACCTCAAATTATACAAATGTCGATAGGGGCAAAAATATTATGCATCACATCAGACAAGCCAAAGAGACCAACCCACTGACTCTCATTGTTGTAACCTAAAAAGAGCAAGGGTCTATCTTATGGACAAGTGTTGAAAAGATACACTAAGTGCTTAGGGAGAAATTTAACTGAACAGTAATCAGTTCCTCTCTAGAATATGTAAATGTCTGCAGGTGACCAGAGAGAAACTTTAAAAACCTAATCTGAAACAAGATTTTTGCTATGAATTAATTTATTAAGGCCAAGACCAGGTTTAGCAGAGCTACTGCTGCATTTTCATGCTCTAGGCTTTTACCTTCAGCACCATGGCTTTTCTCCTCTCAGAGTCTTCTCGTTACCATTTGTGCTTTTGCCTTGAAACGTGACATTCACAACAGTTTAATTGCAAATATATTTTACTGACGTGCACATACAGTGGTGCTCTTTATTTTGTTATGAAGCTTTTTGTTATATTTAGTCATTAAAAACACCACATTAACAACAGACAAAGCACAGGATGAGTGATGTGATCTGAATCAGTTACACGGTTATACGTGCTATGATAGGGCAGAGAGAGTATCCCCATATTCCTCCTGCTGCTATCCCCAAGGCAAGGATAACCAAGCATTCTTTTTTTCAGAAGGAAAGCATTTTTATGGCTTTTTAATGCCCAGTATTGAAAAAATTTATTAAAATCAGTCTGATGCAAACCATAAAAAGATGAGCTTAAACAAACAAAAACAAAAAACAACCAACCAAAAAAACCACCTGAAAATCTCTGTCCTTTATGTGATTGTGTTTTCTTCACGGCACATAGCTGGAGTTATTTATAAAATCCTGGACTCTTATACAATTCTGGTTCAAAGTTCAACCAGACAGGCGAACAGCAAACTAACATACTGCTCATCAGTAGAATATGGCTAACAGAACTCCAAGGCACTTTAGATAGTTTTGATCTTTCACTGCAGAAAGTGATTTAAAAAAAAAAAAAAAAAAAAGAAGTAAAAAAGGACTAAGATACAAAACATCCCTGGGCATCAAAGTATGATAAGAATGATTAAAATTGTACTAATTTTATTGCCAGCAATTCTATTTGGGAACAGAATACAATTTTAAACTTGCTGAGTTGGTGTACACTGCGTTAGACTTTTTTAAAAACCAAAGTAAAATTGGTCAAATTCATCCTTGGTATAACCCGTTGAGCTTACCCAGACCTCATTAGGGATAAATATAGCTCAGTAGGCTCAGCTAACTATTACTATTTACTTTAAACATAAGGTTAAAAGCCAGGATTGATACTCACAGTTCAGTGTGAATTCTTATAGGCTTCCACTAGAGCAGCTGACTAAAAAATGAAATCTCACATTGTTAAAGTCTAGCCTAGCACACACAACTTCATCATTTTATGTATATTTGGGGTCTCAATTTGTTTTCATAATAAGCAAATGTTTCGAAATGATTACCAAATATGAAACAGCAGAGAACTGTCTAGCAGCTGCATCAAGGTGTTTGCTCCTGAGTGAACATAGATAGCAAATACTTAATAACATAAATATTTACACTCTAAGGAAAGGCCTGAATTTTACTCCCATTGCAATCTTGTCCCCCATGGACTATTCCAAATGCACAGACAATTGAAGCCAAGTAGAACAGCTTGTAGACTGAGAATCTACTTGAGCAATGCTTCTCTTGACCTTGGAAACAATTGTCAGGCCCAGCTGAGGGCTGTAAGCACTCATTATTTTAAATATTGCAATGCTGTCTGACTGGGACAGGTTATCTAAAGCAACTGCCTGAAAACTGGTGATCATTCACTACGTGGTTAAACTAAAGCCACTGTTAAAGAAATTTAATATACTGCAACTAAGGAAAACAAGTAATTTGTCAAACAATTAAGCAGAAAATGACAGAAATTAAAAAAAAAAAAACAGAGTTTCTCTCAACCCTGCACTTCCTTCCTTCTCTTGGCTTAGGCTAATGAAAAGCATGCCATATGAAAAAGGATGGAGTTTTCACCTATGCAGATACAGTGAAGTTCCTCAAGTCAGATAATACTAAGTTGAGCAAACTGCTTGTGAGCACAGTAAAATTTCATATAAGAAAGTTCTGCTGAAGTGGCTTCTCGGCGATGATCTGAAATGAACCCTTGAACTACTGTTAAAACCAGACAATTAACATACATAATACATTCTCTACTTTTTAAATATTAAATTTCTCAAATTGGCTTTAAAAACTACAAAAGCCATTGTCCCGTAATAGGCTTCCAGTAGTCATAGGTTTCCATACAGATGGGCTGCCTTGAAGGATAGTACCTTATGATTCATACATAACATGTACAAAATCATAGAATAAAGACTTCTGAAAAAAACATCCACAAATTTCCTTATTTATCCAGTTAGTCACACTGAACTTGATGTGAATGCTGAGAAAGCATTTGTTCTTAATCAATCTTATTTTATCATTAAAGGTAATAATGAAAGGAATACCAAATTTCTGTAAAGCAGCAAAATTGTTTTCTCAGTTGCCAAGATCTGTAACACTAAAAATTGTAACTAGAGTTGCACTGAATTCATATTGAAAACTTGGAAAAGTCATTGTTTTTCCCCTGAACTGATACTGAACTATTATTCTGAATTTTTTTTGAACTTGTACCAGAACAGAGGTACAGCTGAACTTATATAAAAAATGAACTTAAATATTTACCGTTTCTTCAGCTCCCTAGACTGTAAAAATTTGGAGGACAGTAGGGGGCACTCTGATCACCTAGCTCCTATGTAAGGCAAGCCAAAGAAATTCAACCTGTCATCTCCACATCAAGCTCATGACTTACATTTGAGCTACATCATTAATTCCGGGAAGAAAATCAGCGCTAATTTAAAGACTTCAACTGATGGCTAACCCATCAGATTCCATTAACCATTCCATGGCTAATTTGACCTGACAATAAAAATTTGGAGGACTTGCTTCCAGTCCATTTTTATCTAGCTTCAGCTTCCAAGTTACGGATCTCATTACGCAGTCCTCCCCTAGACTTGACAACATTCTCTTATCAGGAGTCTTCTTTTCTGTTCTGATAGTTGTAGACTATAATTATAATCTCCTCTTACCCTCCTTTCGCATAAAGTAAACAGATTATTTTGAGTTTTGGAAAACTCTTCTTGTAAGGGTAGTTTAAAGAATCTTACTGTTTCAGCTCTCATCTCACATATTTGCAGATCACTGCTTCTACACTAAAAACTAGATCTCAGAAATAAATAGTAAAACATTTATGTTTCAAAAATACACTTTTGCATCCTTATGGAGTCACACCTTGCAACAGTCAACAAGATCATGCACGACAGGACAGAACATTTGGGCATTCAGAATGATGACCCCAGTAAGTCATATGTGGCAATCATTCTTTTTGCTTCTGAAGTGTTCAAGGGTAATTTGCACACTGACAGCTGAAGACACAATTAAATGAAGTTACATGTTGATCTTGTCTATTTTAACCAGTGGACTGACCATCAGGCACAGTTACAGGTTTTTATTTGAAGACATTTTGCTTACCAGGAAGTGGTACATCCACCTGATAAGAAGATATAATTTCTTTTTCACTTATAAAGGGCAGCCCAAGGCTGATATGAAACATTTCAATTATAAATACAAAAAGGACCTGTCCAAAACAGCAAAATACTGTTCCACATATCTGCATGGCTCTGGAGGTGGCGTGGGTGTCAGCCTTCACAGATCTCAGTGAATCAGCATACATACCTTTCTAAGATAGAAATCTCATAGGTTAAGGTACTAGTAATGTTGTGGAGTAGCTTCTTATTTAAGCCAATAATACAAGCAAAACTTTCAAATAGTATCTGCAAAATACAAACAAATGTAGGTACTGAAGTGAAAAAGGAACGAGTAAACAGGAAGTCCATTAATCTTAAAGAACATAGAGGGAAAAATCTTCTGGGGAAGTGCCTTTCTGAGATATTGGAAACGCTCAAGTTATAATCTTGAAATTTGGACCTAATAAGAAGTCACTTCATTACAAAAGACTGCATTGTAATAAGTACACACAAGGGATTGAGCTATGAAACTACAGGTATGTTTTCTTTTATCACTTCCTGACTTCTCAGTCCTTGAATATCCAATAATAGTCTGCTAATGTAGTTTTTGAAATACAGATTTTTGTACCATTTGCTTAAGAAAAAATAAATTGCACCCTTTCATCTTTATGCTATAAAACAATAGAACAGTCCATACTGTGTTGTGTGTATAACTGTGAATACCTTTTTCAGTCAAACTTTTGACTGATAATCAGAGTCTCAATCTGAAAAATCTTCCTATATCCGGCTATATTGCTATTCACGGTAGTGCAGATCTAATTACTTCCAACCATGGCAAACAACAGGCTCTGTTAAAAAAGTCACTGAAACAACAATTACCACCACTATTATTTTAGAGCTGGTCTAGATATGCGGTAAGAGTATTAAAGAAAATGGTGGTACAAAGTTTTCTTGAATTTAGCTAGTTGTAAAGAACCAAGTTTTAATTAAATACAAAGATAAATAGAAGTGGACCTTTAAACTTTTAGAATACAAGGGAACTAGTTAATGAGCACAACTGAACAGAGCGCCACATAAGGTAGTTTGAATTCTATCTTACAGTGCTAAAACCATCCACGGTCTATGTTTAAACTGCGGGGGGAAAACAGGAAAGAGAAGTGAGGTTCTGCAACAGCATTTCAATAGAGGTACAAAGAGGACAAGAACTCACTGGTTTTCAGGAGTACTTGAAAGTCCATGAAACATATTACATGACCTTTGTCTATGACAGCAGAGGAGGGAACTCGGTGATCTTAGGTATTCTGCCCTTCATACATTGTAGCACAGTAATACTATAGCACAGAGTCACGTTACAATTTACAAGATGCTCCTGCAAACGACAGGCAGTACTTCATAAACCAGAAAGAAGGTGAAATTATAAACTATTACCAACAATGCAATGCATTTTATTAAAAACAAGGTATCAAATGGATATAAAGCATAAATATTTCCTAGTACATTCACAGCTTCTAAAAGGATTTAAACATCTTTGCTTTGATTTTACAAAATAAACTCACTAACAAGCAAAGAATATATTCGACAACTTTTAAGACAATATACACATCAAATAAGCCAGTCAGAATTAATTCCTCATTTGCTTCAGAGATCCTCTTTGAAAAAAGAAAGCTAGTATTTAAAACAATATAATGCACACAAAAACATGGGGTTTTTTGTGTTTTTTTTTTTTTGGGGGGGGGGGGTTGCTTTTTTTTTTTTTTTTTTTTTTTTTTTAAAAAGAACTACAAAAACACCCTTTGGTAAGTCTCAGCTCCACAGCTGTAAGAGAATGGGATTGTGCTTTGTGATTACACAGGGCTCCTTTAACAGATGCTCACAGAAAATATTACTTAAAGATTGGGAGGTAACTGTTTTGACTTCCAGCCTCACCACCTTTTGCTGTCATCATCCAGTGTTGAAGGCTACGCAGAGCTGGAACGGATCAGAACATGTGTGGACACAAAGGCAAGGCTTTGCTAAGGACTGGCATTCATTTCAGCAGGAAACAGTCCAAGTTAACCGTCAAGATATGCTTCAGCGTGGTTCTGTAAGGGAATTAGGACCACCCCGTGATACTATTTATTGATATAAAATAAAATCAGCTCTCCAAGTTGGCTCTGTGGTTTTATTAAGCTAATGTATTTTTACTCATTTTCTGTGATAAGTTCTTAGAACGTTTTATTCCATGCTCATAAATTTGCACAAGAACATATCATGGAGAACTGGCTGCACTGCATCTGGATTTTGTTACATAACTTGTAACAGAGCACTTTATTAAATGCGGGGATCAGCAGAACACATGACATTTCTTTTAGTAGGAGAAATACATATATCCAAAGTAGTAACGATTTAGTTCCAGTAATACTGGAATCATTAGCACAAGA
Source organism: Struthio camelus (assembly GCF_040807025.1). NCBI lineage: Eukaryota > Metazoa > Chordata > Aves > Struthioniformes > Struthionidae > Struthio > Struthio camelus. The sequence continues at coordinate 19,408,995 of NC_090953.1, forward strand.
AATTCCAGTAGAACTACGGAAAAAGTAATCAGGGAGCTTAGTTTGTTCTCCCTGGATTTTTAACTGTGCAGACATCTGCCTAGTATCTTCATTTTTGATTATCCAAAGAATTAGTACTACTTCATGATAGAGGCTTGCCTCGCAACTTCAAGAGCGGCAAACAGCAGAACCTGACTCAAAAAATTCCAGATTGCCTTGGAAACATACTTGATAATGAAAAAAAATCAGTGTACGTTCTGAAACTAGATAAACTAGTTCTCATTGTTTTTATTGCAATAAAAACAACAAAATTTGATGAAAAACCATATCCTAATACTTAGGCCTCAAAAAAGATTCTTCCAAGCCCCTAGAAAGTTTGTCTTATTTAGAATATAGGGACTATATTGATAATGGCATTTAAACTAATAACGGGCTGCATTTAATGGGTTTTGAAGCCAAAAAGGCTCCATACATTCAGTAGTGTGTTGGCCAGCAAAGAATGAAATGGATCCCAGGATGTTTTTTTCTCTCTGAAGTCAAAGTGTCAGAAAGAAAACCCTGGTATAGTCTAGTTGTTTCTGCAGACCTATCCTAGTAGGCATGTATCCTGACATCTTACAAAATCAACCTAGATATTTTGCCCACCACTTTCCACAAAGGAGAAAAGGGTCACTGACTTTCTGTACAGAATATAGCAACCCCTGGCCAATTCTTCAAGAATTGGAGAGGTCATTAGAAGAGATACGTCAATGCCAGAGACAAAGGTCTTTCGACGACTGCGTCACTGCTGCAATCCTGAACTTGCAAAGAAAACCTTTGGCATACAGAAGGTATAAGAAAGATAGCATGGCTCTAGAAGCTACATGGCTTTCAAAAACTGAGAGATGACAAAAACACAAGGAGAATTTCACTTACTGAAGAAGCTGGCACCACATACACATCTCATGGCAAGTCCCTGTCCCAGTCAGTCTGACCACTCCAAAATGCTAGCTGTAGGCTGCAGCTATCCTTTACAGTGTATTTTCACCCTCTTCAAAAGGAGGGGGAAAAATTGTAGCTCTCAATAGCTCTCATCAGCTGGAGCACTGCAACAGATATAATGCTGAATACAGATACTTTATACCTTAAAGTAACTAGTGAAAGCAGTATTTCACCTTCAGGTAGAAATGCTTTGATCTCCCTTATTTTCAAGTCCCTTTCAAGAACAGGCAGGAGGGAGATGAGCTGAACAGAATGAGGAGCTTGAGTGCTAGCAAGAAGAAACAAGCACAGAGAGGCAGCGGGAGCAGAGGTGTGAGAGGAAATAAAACAATCATGCCCTGGGTGTCAGTGAAATGGAAGGCATAGTAGCTTCTGCCTCTTTTGCAAAGGTCTTTCTTACTGAACGACTTCTGATTGGGCAAATGGCTGCTACCATGATACCACAGACACTGTATAAGCTGTAAGATTTTTGCCAAGTAGGTGGCCTTTCAGTAAACTGAGCACTTAAGTTCAAGGATTTTTCCACTGCATAAATAGTATCAAAACAGTTGGTGTACTGTCCTGTATCTGAAAGAATCAGGTATTTCTCTACTAGTAGACATGGATTCCTGGAGAGGCTGTGAAGTCAACTGTCACTCAGCCTGGAGGAAAACTTATATTTTAGTATTCCAACTTAAGTTTAATGACCATAGCTCACAGAAGTGATGGTTTAAATTATTTTTCTTTAAGTGATAATTGGGCCATGGGATAAATCTTCTACAAATATGAATACGTTTGCACTGCAAGGTACAAATGGAGCCTCCACAGCTCTGATACGCCTTGCATAAATAATTCTTTACTTTGCCTTGTATTAAGAACAAATGCTCTGTACCCTGAGAAGGCTGCGCATGCATATACATAGGACAGCGCAAAGGGAATTAACAAGGAGGCCTTTAACTACTCAGATACCTAAATTTATCCTTTGTTCAAAAACCTTAGAAATATACAGCAGTGGTTATTTAATCCTTCAACAGAAGTCCTCTCTTCCTTCACTTCAGGAAGCTAGCATGTCAAAAGCTGTTTTGAGTTTGATACTCCACAAAACACTGCACCGTGCTACAGCAATGTTATTTGTCATGTTCTAAGCTGTTGTCTGCTTTCTCTTTTACAGAGATTTTAATTGCCCAAATATGTTCCAAGCTTGAAGATCTAAGAAAACACCTTCCAAAATTAACATGAACGTAGCTAGAGAAACAAACAAAAAGCAAGTTGCTGTCTTGTTGAGCCAGTGCTTCCTGTAGAACCAATTGGTAATATACTGCCAGAGGTGTAAAAAAAAATTACTGGAGGATAAGCTGGCAAACCGAACTATCAACATACAAGTCCTACAAGCTTCTTGACCTCTGTGCAATCAATCCAGTTATTGAGAAGATGAATATTCTTTCTGGGATACAGGAAACAGAGCAGGGAAGGCTCTTTTATTAATTTTTTAATTTAAATAAAATAACTGAATTAACTTAATAGCTACTGCATTTATATAAATTCTTATTTAGGCAGTAAGTCACTAATTTCAAGATCACATTTTTAAGTCTCCTGAGTTCAATGTTAGGTGCATCTTTCACTGATAACAGTTGTAGCTCACCTTTTGGAGAGAGAAAATTGCAATTACAGATCCAGGAGTGGAAAGCTGTATGTGTTTTTTGGCAAGAGCCGCTCGGCAAAAGCGAACCTTAATGTCAGACAGCAGGAGCACCCTGTAGGAACAGAATCTCTCTCCCTCTCTGTCTTAAGGAACAGCAATTTCCACAGTATTGCATCAATAGTTAGTTGCTTTAGTACCTGAAAAAAACAGCTTAGTTCATCAATCAAAAACACATTCTCACAAAAACCCACAGAAAAACGACCCACAAACACTGAAGACAAAATGTATATGCATGCAAAGAAAAAAAAAAACATTTCTGATGGAGGAGCAGTCTTTTTTACTAAAATTAGTCCTTATCATTTCATTATCAGATTTGTACACCATCTTTTCATTTAACTATCCAGTTTTATGGATTATTGTATAGCCAGTAGATAGAGACCGAAAGTCCAGTTCTAACTCCCAATCTAAACTGTCATTTATAATAATATTCTTATTTGAATGATAACATTCATTTAAAAAAAAATAGACGATGTATCAAGCGAGCTCATATTTTTTGAAACCTGTAGGATAAAAAAGGAGATGGTGAAGTATACAATCTTATATTTGCATTTCCAGATTTGAAGCATCCATGTCCCACTGTTACAAATATATTTTAAAATTATTTTTGTATGGCATCCTTTCAAAAATTACAGTACAAAATAACTTAGTCAGGTTCATATTTTGCAGTTTGTTTGATTTAGAGATTTCTTATTTAGACACCTACTGAATTCAACTCTCACTTTAGCCCTCAGCATCTCAAACTCTGAGCCTTCTTAACTAGCAGATTTCATTTTTCATTACATGGAACTTCCTACATCAAAGGTGGTTGTTTTTCCAGAAAGACACACCATCCAAGTTAACACTTCCTAAAACAAAAACACAGCAACCAATTCAAAACCTTACACATTCTCGGTATTTCGGATTCTTTGAGATTTTATAATCTGGCTTATTCAAAAAGATGAAGATTTCACTATTTGAACCTAGTCTTAATGTATCCACACAATATATAAAATTGATGAAAAACGTACACTGTGACCTTCCTTTTATCTAGTCCTAATCAATTTTCTGCATAAGTATTTATTCCCTTATCTAGAATACAACCCAAGTTGGATATTTCCAATGCCATCTAATAGCTGTAGCCACTCACTGTATTTCTGGTCAGAAAAAGAACAGGAAATATGTATTCCTTAGATAAACAGTTGCATCCAAATCATGTAAGTCACCTGTCGTCAGACTTTCTAAAAGGTAGAAAAATTAAGTATTTTATTTTTGATTGGTGAACATATTCATCAGAATTACGATAAACTAAAAACGGTATGAGAGAAAACAAGACGGAACATATAGCAACTCTAGTACTTTTCCTATTCCGGAAGAAATGTAAATTACACCAGTGATCGATCAGAAAAAAAAAGCGTTTTATTCCTCATGAATTACAAAAATGTTTTTTTACAGTCTTGCTTCTCTAAGGATCTGGGAAACGCATACCGATGGAGTTCATCACAATGTGCCTAAAGGCTGGCTGTGATGATCTTACTTACACTTGCATTCTTCTGATACGTGACTGCTGCTTCACGTATCAGAGGCCTTGCCCAAGAGAAGGCTCAGGAAATGCCACATACTTTTATCTTGTGTTATATACTGCTTTTTGTATCTTAATGGCTATGCAGAGTTGTTGCATGGTCTCTGATTTGTACAATAAAAAAAATAGTGCATTAGTAACAGAAATGTCTGAAAGAACTGAGACTCCTGGGCCTGTTTATGGCTTCAGGGAGCAGAGGAAAAAAGAGGGATGACAGATTTTGCAGATATTTACTATTGGATAGCACTGAAATGCGAAACAGAAATGGTTTGTGAAACTTTCTTCACGGCATAAGAAGATAACACTGCCCTCTTCCCAAATTAAACGTAAAAATAAAAGACCATTTCATGATAGCTGCTTTCAGCAAAGCTTATATAAATTGCTTCTAGTCATCGTTGTCTCACCTGAAGCTTAGTTCCACTGAGCTGCTGAGAATAAAGGATGGTGATTAAAGGAATACAGTGCCACTTCAAATGCTATTTTTGTGGTATATTAGAAATCATATAATAGATTAGCATCCCTAATGTATTTCGGACATTTCAGTATACGGCTGTGGTATACTCCACCCCAGAAAGCTGGCTGGTAGTTTGTACTGAAGGACATTTGTCCATATAGTTCAAAACTACTGGTTTCATACACACCTGCACTCCTCCGATTTTAATACTTTCCAGCACAGCGTGCGCTGGAACTGGTTTTCAATTTTCAGTGCTGAGCTATCAGGTAAAAATTAGTATAAAAAAAAAGAAAAAGAGTATTTTCCCTTCCAAAATACATGCATTTTTCTATGAGTCTCTCCTCTGGATAGATATTCTCTCTTTCACTGAGGGCTGTTTTCTTGATATTAAGAACACAGAGACTGACTACATACTCTACTTTTTAACTTTATGACCCAAGCAAAAAAAGGAACACAACAGCTAACTCAAAATATACACTCAGAATAAACCTAATGCGTAACCTTTCTTTGCATCATTTCAGAATTTTGCAGAGTATTGGCAATCATGCATGTACGGTAATATTTTTAATTTTCATTACCCATGTTCTTTTGAATATAAAAATCGCTACATCTTACTTCTATCAGACATTCAAATTCCCTTCAGTAACATCAAGCTTGATCTAGTAAATTGCCCCATCTACACAGATGCATCAGTTCAGTTTTAGAAATGTTACAACAAAAATTTTTAAGGACTAAAACAGATTTTATACAGCCTCCTCAGACTCAGTTGCTCTCAGTTCAGAATCTGAGCTCCTTCTCATAATGGGCAATGGTGATCACACAACAGGTCTGCTAACCATGATTTAAATTTCATAAGAGTTCCAAAATTATCTGTATATATCATTTCGACACATACAAAAAAAAGAAACAAAAAGATTTCCTGATTTGAAACAACTTTTGACTTGGAAAAATAACCTTTTAAATTAAAATAATCAAAATAAATTGTTTTAAATTGGTAGCACTAAAAGAAAGAATTCTAATGGATTTTCAGTTATACTCAAAATCTCACATTCATGTTTTCCCTTTCTGGTATTCTCCCCGACCTTTACCTATTTTATCACTGAAAATTTTGGCACAACTAAATGAACGGATCTACAGTTAGCTTCATTATCGAGGGCCAGTTGTAAATTTCTGATTACAAGACAGTACACTCCACATTCTGCATTTGATTTAGATTTTAATTACTGAAGCTGCAACATACGCACTTTCTGAAATAAATCAAATGAAAAATTAATAAAGCGTTTAGAGAACTTCTCAACAATACCTAGCTGGAGACAAGTACTATTAATTTCAGTGGAAGACAGGCTCATCTGACGTGATGGTAATATAAGCAGGGACAAAGTTAAGCTCTTGGGTTCCAGTCCAAATTTTTCAAACCCAGAGCTCTAAATGGGGTCCAAAGGCTAAATTTAGGTGTGGATTGACTATCTAAGCAGTCAACTGTCTGTATCTTCCAGTTAATTTAAGAGAATGCATAAGTATTCATTCAGCTGTGTAAAAAAAAAAAAACAGATCACTTTACGTGTTTACATACAGAACCTTACTTTAAGGGCACAGGTTTCAGATTCAGCCATGCTCTGGACTACATGCATCAAATTTGTCAAAGCTGAAAATTTTGCTTCAGATACAGCAGTCCCCCTGCATAGTATTCTCAATATCAAATACCTCCTTCCAGAAATAAGAGGGCAGGCCTATGCAGGCTTATCAAGTAAGAGTCTTCATTTACCATGGACAGTAACACAACAGATTAATGCATCTGTTAAGCAGCTATTCTCTTCCAGTTTTTATAAGTTTGTCGATTATCCCTTATCCATTCACTTCTCCACTCCCCAATTATGTGATCTATCAAGGGAAGAGTAAGGAAGGTAGAATTCACAATCTGAGTGTTAATCCTCCAAATTCTCAGTAAACTACATTTGAGAATAATTGGAAGTTGCAGAACTGCCATTGTAGGAAGATGTAAAGACAGGTTAATAGGATGAAGACATTTAGAAAAGTATCCTATTGCAAAGGGTAGAAAAGCATCCTATTTTAAAGTAAAATTATTATTTCTTTTGCTCTGCTCTTTTCTTTTCTCAGTCTTCTGGGAAATTTTTAATAGAAACACAAAATAGAAAGCATCTTGTTGCCTTTCTCTAGTGAGAAAGAAACAGCCTCAGAGACAGATTAGAAAGAAGAGATCCATGATTAGGTGAGAAATCTATCAGTGGACTTTATTTCTATCCCATTGCTGCTAGTCGCATCAAAATACAACCCCTTGGTCCACCAGTGGATTATAACCAGTGTTATATCTGCCTGTAGAAGATGTGGGCCTTTTACATATCCTGGCTACAGAACCTGCCTCTACAGCTGAAGCTGAGAGATGGGCTGTTAGCACTACATGTCTACACTTCAGCGCCTGATGTATCAGTCAAGATGGTGATTATCGTAGTATCATTTTACAAATATTTTTTGTGAGGCAGGAAACATTTTAATAATAATGAGGCAGATCTTAGAGGATAAGCCAATAAACACATTGCGGCTCAGCAGGAAACCTGAGAGTAGAATCCTCATTCCAATGCAAGGTTTGCTATAGTTATACGCCATTCTTAGTCTTTATTTCTATGAAACAATCTGTGATAAATCAATCGCATCTTACGACTGTGGGGTTTTTTCGTTCCAGGTTGTATATATGAAAAAAAAAGGAGGGAAGGAGGATTTTTTTTTAGCTTATTAAATTGACAGACCTTACTGCTAACAAATCCTATAAACAGTATGTTTTCCTATTTTAAAAGGATGGAAAAACTCACCTTTATCAGAATATAGGTTCTATAACTTCAATAGTTTTCTTACTTCTCGAGAATTTTTTTCCCCACAGAGAAAAGGTAAAATGCAAGAAAAAAAAAAGAGAGATATAAACTCCCCCCCACACACACCTATAAAAACAACTTCAGTGCCCTATGCTTGTATTTGCAAAGGTCACTCCTCATCTTACAAAAAAACAAAATAGTTTTACAGGAGAATAATTAGTTGCAGTTTAGCTTCTTTGCCTTTTCAGCATTACAGAAAGCAGCTTTTATTGAAAATATAAAATTATGGGGCTTGATTTCCATTTAGTATTGTGTTTAACGTACTAAACTATGCAAATAATTTAAAAAGCATTCCACTCACCAGTAGCAAGTAGCTACTGTAAATATATTCTCTTTAACCGAAGTAGTAGTCTAGACAAGCTGTTACCATACCCCACAATTTTCAGATTTCTCTTGATAGAACATCAAATCAATAAAACATTTTGGTACAGCTGTAACTTTCAGCTGGATTCTATTTCTTCGTTTCTAAGACCATATGTGAATCCTAAGCAAAGAGTCACTGGCACCAAAACATTTATAAAAACCTAGACATTTAGATCACTACAACCGTGACAAACTATGTACGATAGCTGCTAAAGCTGTGTTGTGCTAACAGCAAAGAGGCCGTTTATTTGCAACAATAAATGGACTGTTTGTGGCTTGGCTGTCTGATATTCCACACTGAAAATATTCCATCCAAAAATGGCTTGAGAGTTTGGGAAAAAATTGAAAGGCAATTATGGCACTCACATACCAGAACACTACAGTGGTTCTACACATACGTTGTTTTTTGCAAAAAAGAAAAATGATGATACAGCACTAGAACAAAACCAGACAAAACTCACAGCAAAGGGCATAAAAAAGGCTCACCATCGTTCCCTCCCTAAAACCTCATTGCCTCCACTAAATCCTCTCTGAAATCGCCTCTCCCAAATCTCTTTTTCCTCAGGAAGTCCCATCGCCAGCAGGGCCAGAAGGAGGTCTTAACCATGCACAACGTTCCCACAGCATTCCCTGCTGCAAGCTTAGGACACACAGCTGGGCATCATCTCACATAATAGCTCTTGTGCCTTGAAAGACAAAGGAAGGTCCTATGGAAAAAACTTAAGACGAACACCATGGAAAGCAAAGCTATCCTGTTTGCATGCATACACACACACACATCTGTATATCCTTCTGCATATGAATTCAGACACATATTTGTATTATTATTATATCCTAACAGCGTATAACCTCTCTGCGGCCAATACCCCTCTCCAATACAAATACAGAGAAAGCTTATTCTTTGCATAAAGAGTGACATTTTACTTCTCTTAGGGTTCCCTCTCCATTTTTCTAATTGATTACATTATTTTCTTAAAAATAAACATTCAGAGAACATCCCTCTTCGTTCTGCCACAGAAATGGAGCATACTGCTTGAAAAGTACTTTAGGAATTTCCTTCAAAATCCAATAGAGGCCCTTTCAATCAGCACTGTGGAAAGCATAAATTTTGCCAGTCAGCAGAACAGTACTTGGGGTTGTTTGAAAAAAATTCTCAACACAATTAGATACTCAGAAGCACAAAGAATGTTAAACCAAGACAAGAAACAGCCTCCAAATGGTCACCTCTTGAACTCTGGAGGTGCAGACAAACCACAGGTTCAAATAAATCAGCAAAAACAAAAGTGCAGAAAGAGTGCAAGAAAAGACTACTATAAGCGAGATGAGTATATGCTCCTTGAAGGGCCTGTGATATAAGGAAATGACGCTTTCTCATCTCTGAAGCTCTTTTTCATATTCCAAAACTTTTCTCCTTTACATACAATGAATTGCAGAAATAATAACAGGAGGAAGTATTGTGCTGCTTCCACAACATAAGCTAAGAAAGTCCATTAATATTTATTTCAAATATACAAACTCTTTAATTATAGAAATAAGCCTCTGGATGACAACACTGAGATGCACATGAGGAATGCTTTTGAAGCTTGAGCCCCCAATTAGAGTAATGCCTTCTGCTTCTGAGGTCAATTACCTCCAAATATTTCTGCTAGACTGCTGAATCCAAAAATTCAGGGGAAAACTGACAACTCAAACACAGCGAAAACTGACAACTCCAACACAGCGAAGGGGTGCCCTCACATTAACAACCTAGGAAACAGGTCATCAACAGAAAAGCAGATAACTGTTAAAAAAAAAATTTTTTTTTAACCCATAATGAGAATAAAGACATTTTCTTGCAAGTATTCATGCAAGCCACCTTCCTTTTTTAAATTTCATTTGTGTGTTTCTGACCACATAATCACACAAAGGACTCCCTGACTGGCTAAAGGGCGGTACTGCTGCTTCAAATTTCTCATGTGAAAGTTTGCACATTATATAACACCTCCAAATAAAATAAACATTGAAACTGTTGTTGTCATTACTGTTTGAGCTGCAAGCTGACAGTTATATGCTGTCCCTCCTGTTTCAGGACCAATTCATATTCAAGCCTTCCTTTTAAAGCATTCTTACAAATTTAGCTCCTATAAGGAAGACACAAAAGCTCTATCTATACACGTGTTACTCAAGATTAGAGAGTATGACAAGGTGAGCACAGATGATATGACATTTTCCAAATGGCATCAACCACAGCTTTTAGCATAAGTACATTAGTTGTAGACAAAGTAATAGCTTAAACTGTGAGTGCTAACAGGCAGCAGGTAATTGAGTGCATGTGTCTGTGTGGGTGAATGTCCAAAACTGAACTTTTGAACTCTCAAGTACAAACCTGCTACTTGTTAGCTGCAACCTGTACAGGCTGGTTTTAAATTTTGATAACATCTGGACTAAACAGAAGTGGCATGTCCTGAATCCTCCAACTAATAAAGAGACCCGAGACAGAACCACAGAATCTTTTAGGAGGCTGATCACATGTCGTGTGTTGACTATTTAGACTGGGAAAACCAGAGGCTTAGGAGCCTGGAAAGAAGAGGAGGCTGAAAAGAAGCGTTCCTAGAAAGTAGTAGCACTCTTGGAAAGAAGAAGGGGGCCTAGAAAGAAAAATAGGAAGATCTTGGTTGCAGAAAATATCCTGGAAGGGGGTTGGGGGGGGAGGGGGGAACTAGGGATCAGAGAGATGCATGGCGATGATCGTCGGGGGTGCCCAGGCACTTCAGCTGGTAACTTGCAAGACTGCTAACTATGAGTAGCTGCACAGCACAAACTGACACAAATTTCTGCCTGGTCTTCTCACATCAGCAGCCACCTCCCTGCTGGGAGGGCAAGTTGAGACCTAGCAAACATGGTGCTGATGGCACAGTGAGAGAGTGAGTGCAAAATAATCCATGAGAGTAAAAGCTCTAATGTCATGGGTTCTTAAATAAATCCCAACATGCAGATCCACTACAGATTGCTATTTGCTCCATCTCGCCCTTGACCACTGAAACACTCAGCTTCCTGTTAGATCTCCCCAGCATGCTGAAGGAGATCAACCTTATAAAGATTACTACCTGCTTACAAGGTTTAAGTATGCTTTTTTCATTACTTACAACATAAAAACAACAATAAAATCAAAGCCAAAACCCAGAAAACATTTACACAGTTAAATTTTATAACTGCAGGCTTCAAATAACTAGGGTTGCAATCACAAAAGCACTTTGGTAGAAGAAGGAAAAATTCTTTCAAAGGAAAAATGAATTTCATAGTGCTAGTTGCTACCTCGCACAAAATGCAGCCTACTAAAATTAAAGCTGAAACATTAATCTAAAATAAAAATTCATAACACATACCAAAAATATTATGAATCCATGAAAGAGCATCCCAGAATACTATTTTATCTCATAATTTTCATTTCATGTATCATGAAAAGAAGCAGGCAGAAGTATAAAAGCTCAGGCAAAAAAGAGCATCTTAGTGTCTTGGGAGTTCATTTTACGCTGCAATTGGCGAAAAGCCTCCCTAAAAAGGTTATAAATGCAATATTAATTTCATTAAGAAAGCTCCCATGCCATATTAATTTAGTTTCTGGTACTGTTATTGCGTCTTTTCAGATACACAAAATCTTAGGAGGTAATTCAATTGTCAGTAAAGATCTGAGAATGGCAACTATCTTAAATAGATTGGTGACAATTCAACTTGCAAGCATGCATATTTATTAATACACTATCATTTGCTTTCAATTAACAACACACTGACACAGCAAGAGCTACCAGGCTTTGCTGTTGAAATTATGTCATCCTCAAGACCCTTGTGTATTTGCAAAGACTGCATGAACAGCTCGCAGAAGATTAATGACATACTTCTTTATTTAAGGGAGATACTTGGCTTTAGTGAGCTCACATAAATTCTGAAGCCAAGCATGAAATTTAACAACGGTCCTATCCTGTGATGCTACAAAAGAAGAATTTTATTCCAAACACTTGCTACATTGGGCACTGTACATAACTCTAGACATATAAAATAGTTTAAGTGCCAGTTTGTACAACCGCACTAGCTGCTTCCTCATCCTAGCCTTGAGTCTTTAATACGAGTTATACACGCAGGCCTCGGAAGTGACCTATGGTCTCATTAGTCAGTAGGTTCCATCAGGAGCTTTCTTTCATATGATAAATCTACAAAATATAAATATATGTAAAATGATTTCTTTCAAAATAAGCATGCAGATATTTATAAATCTCATAGTTACTATATTACCAAGTTTACAAATATAGTATGTATTTTGCATGTTTCAGTTCATCCCAAATTCTGAAGCCTGCATACATTTACCACTTAATTAAGAAGTATAATGACAGCTGCACTCAGGACAAGCAAATTGTTCTTTTGACCACGTTTTAACAGGGGCTGTCCATTTCGACCTCACTCTTATTCATGATAAAGAGAATACAAAAGAGCTTCTTTAAATCACAAAGATATGAGGTATGTGACAAAAGCTGCCACTTTGTATGCATTAGTGATTGACATCTAGGTAATGAATTAAGAGTCTATAAATCATGATTGAGTATCCTTTATGAAAGGATATGTTGTAGTTCAACTACAGCTCAAATTTTTTAAGCAGAAACTTCACAACAAAATTCTATAGCTTGAGGGATAACAGGAGATCAGATCATGAAGTTTCACAGAGGTCCCACCTGACTTGAAAAACTGATGAATCACATTTGAGGCATCTCCTCAGAACACTAAATCCCCGCTGCACTCAAAAAGAGATGCAAAGTCTCTTAGGAATTTACTCATTAATATACAGAAACTATATTCTGGAATAAGAACAATTAGAGAAGGTAAACTACTTTTTTGGACATTCAGCCTAAGTCCTTTGAACACTACAGCAAATTTTATTTTCACTAGCATTTTCTCATTCTTTGTTCAGTCTCATTTCAAATATCTGTAGAGAGGGGCTGAAAATAAATGCTTTGTTCTATGCGTGACCATTACTCATAATTGAAAGTAAACCCAATGACAAAGAGGCATGGGATCTGTAAGACAACATAAATTTATAATAGTTCTGTAATAGGTTTAGACTCACAGCATTAAGAACCAAGTGTGGCTGGTAGCCAAGCAAGTACTTCTGCTATATAACAATTATCAGGTAAATAAATTATCCAAAATGTAATTAACATAGAATGGAAAAGGGAAACAAATTTGCAAAACAAGTTAGGTGTTATTAAACAAAACATTTTTAAAACCCAAAGGGCAGGAACACACAGAAAAGATAGACGCTCTTAATATTTCTGAGTATTTAATCTTACTGAGTATACTGGGTTCTCGGACAAGCATAGATGGAAATACAGCAAGGATGATAGATGCCTTTCAAAAGATTTTCTCTTGCACGAAATTAAAAGGAGGGACATCACAGAACATCACATATGATCAACTAGCCCACCCAGACTAGGGAACCCAGATTAGTAGTCATAAATGTTTATTACTCTTACCAAAGTGTAACAGATACTGAATTACAAGCTGTTTATTTTAGATTACACACATCCAATTTGTCAAGACAATGCTTCACTCTATTTCTACTCTCTACAGTTCTTGCAATATCTCCTACCTAGTTTCATGGGCAAGTAACCCAAGTACTCTCAGTCTAAGTCATTAATGAAAATACTGACTATTGCCAGACTTGGAACATTTTTGGATTTCTGCAGAACCCAGTCGTTTTTTCAAAGCTAGGGAAGATACTCAGAACCACAGAAAGAAAAACCACAAATAGCATGTGAGCTTTCAGCTAAAAACGTTTGTCACTTTAGGCTGCCATCTGAGCGACATAAAATGCTACCTTGCATTTTATGAATTCTTTCTAAAAAATGTATTTATGAACAGCAGTTTTTGGTCAAATGCCCTAAAAATAATAAAACTTTTTCTCCCGTATTTAGTTCCTACTGCTATGGCAAAAAGCAGTAGAAAGAATTCCTAACAGGGATATGAGAGCGCAAAATGCATTTGCCATAGCTTTTGAAGGATGATACAACTGCAGGTTTGGATTCAGACGGACATGGCTAACAGTAGGACACTTTCCCCCCTCACACTCGCAAGTACAGAAGAACAAGGGTTTGAGGTCTGGTGTTCAGCTCTGCTTTTTCAGGCATGGAAGCAATCTTTTGAATTGGGGTTTCATCAGGACAAGAGTAAACTTTTAAAAAACGCTTCACAGGACCCAGAAGTCTAAATCTTATTCTGAGAAGTTATTCAGTCTCTTAAGTACCTGTAGTCTGCTTTTCTAGTGAGTCAAGGAACTTTGGAAACTTTTAAAACAATGCTCTGTATGAGCTATTGATCCTACAAAATAATTCACTGGAGTCTCTCTCTCTCTCCCTCTGCCCCCCCCCCCCCCCCCAGAAGTAGAATTATCCCAAGTATTAACACAAAAGATTTTACCGTTCTGTTACAAAGCACTGATCAAAGACATATCAGACCACTGAACCTTTAGGGTTACATTCTGCTTTCTGTTACATTTGGTGAATTTTATCAAATCCTGTGATATTTACATACATATGAAGACACATTACATTCATGAAGAACGCAGTACTTTGTGAGCTACTAGCAATATATTTAAAATAAATGTGCTTATACTTAACTGTAATGTTTCCTGTAATACTGTGAAATCCTGCCAGTAACTTTTTCTGTAAATACCACAAAGCCTCTTGTCTTATTTAACATGCATTATATGCAGTGACCCAATTTAACAGCGCAAGGCTTGAAGAAAAGAAGAGCTGTTAAATCTATAAATATATAATATCACTTCATTCCAGCCACACAGACAGTGGGAACATGCAGAAGCAACATAGAAGAAACTTGTCTTATTAGCAGTTCTTTGTGTCCAGTTATTTTACTAATCAGATCACAAGCTTGTATGTTATCTGGCTGCTCAGGAATTGAAAAACAAACAACAACAACAACCTCTTCTCTTGCAAATGCTGGTAGAATTAGCAAAAACGGGTTCAAAGAGACTCCCCAACAAACACTTTTCTAAAAGGCTCTGGCCATTCTCAAAACAAAGGTATATGAGTAGTTTTTTCTATGACAGGACAGGGTTCATACCCCGTTAAAGAACATTAACCGTTACATAGCAGACTTCACTTAACTTCTCTCTCTGTTCCTCTCTTTGCAAGAGAGCAGTGAATAGTCCATCCCTACTTCAGAACAATTGTATGAGGTTTAATGATTTGAACAGTTTTTTTGAATAAGTGTTTTTGCTATTTGTCAATAACTCACTTCTAGAACACATGCCTGTAAGTCCTCAGTTATGTTTTCAACAACCTCTTTCCTTTCTTTCAAAAACACTGTAAGCTGCCTACTAAAAATAAGCATACAGTTATTGTATTTCATTTTGTTATTTAAGCTGGAAGAGCAAATAAAGGTCATACTTTGCATGAACATCTGTACAGAAAATAGGTTTTGCTTTGGTGTTTAACCTTCATAACACTAGCAAAACCTGTTCTTACTATCGCATTTAAAGAATAAATAAAAATTATAAACAATCTGTTACACTTTTTTATTTCAAATTACGCAATTATAATTAACCCTGTATTAAATTTTTCATGGTGTGATGGTTAAAACAAATAAGCTAACCACAAGTTACCATAATTTGAGTTTCACTTATTGGGGCATTCTTCTTCTAGATCTCTGCACTTTATTGTCCAGCACTGAATCAGCTATAAGATTACCCCCCTCTATGAAATATACTGTGCAATATTGGGAAGGGTAGAGGTTCAAAAGAAATCTATTCATTTATTTTCTCCCTTTAAACAACGTGTATTTTCCATAGCCATATCCAGGAAAGAATAAAACATCCCCCAAAACGGCAAACCATTTTGCACAATTATAAAAAAAAAATTAAAAAATTAAAAAAAAAAGTGAGTAAACCGATAGCGCATCATTTGAAGCGGCACAATATAAACCTTTTTCATAGACATCTGTCACAAAAAGTGTTTTAAAACACCTGGGACTTAATCTGAAGCTTTCTGACAACAAAAAATCTTGCTCTTCCGTATGTGAACAGACTAGCAGTAGAGAGCTAAACTCACTTATTGGCCGTTCACTGCTTCAGCAATTCAGCTTCAACTCCTACAGTACTAATGTCAAGAAAATGTAGTTTATCAGCACAACCATTCCCTCTGGGGATATCTTCTGCCAAAGACTCAGAACGCCACAACTCAGTAAAGGATACTTCTCAGCATCACTTTGCTATGAAAGGAGGTCAACTTCTGTTCCACAAATGGGACGGGTATTGAGATCTGTGGGGTTTTGCTTGTTCTAAGTTCCAGACCTCTTGTTCTCCTGTTCCCCAGTACCACGATTCTCAAGCTCTGTCAATTATTCTTTAGGCAAATTTAAATTATGGACGGAATCTTTTTCTCCTTCATGGCTTAGTCTCAGATTTTATAGAGGAAAACAAGTTCACAGAAAAAACACGTGCACAAAACCTTCTTCAAGTTGTTTTATATGTCACTATAACTTCTGTAAGATAATAATTGAGGTAAAAACAGTCACAGTATCTTTTCTATCTACAATGGCATACAATATGCAGAATAAAATTATGTGATCTTCAAACCTTCCCTCACAAAAATAAAGCATCTTTTTAGGGAAGTAAACTTTATTATAAAATCCAAAGAAGGATATTCCATATTTTTCTTTGATTTTCTTTGATCTAGTGGCAACTGGCCTCAGAGATATCTTCTTTCATGAGGACATTCCCCTCTTTTATAACAAATAGGAAAATATTTTTATAGTAACTATGAGAGACATGTGGAATGAAAGCTAACAACTGAATGGTTCTTGAAGGAATCATTTCTCCTATTTTCACTAAAACTATAATTTAAAAGACAAAACTGGAAGAAGGAAAATGACAGCGGATCCGTTTCTCAAATTCTGTATCAAAGAAAGTCAAGAGATGATCAGCTACAGGCAAACATTTCATCAGCTACAGATACTTACAAGTGAGCTGTTCAGGCATGAATATCTATCTTTTGCATCAGCAAAAGCCAGTGATTTATATGTCCATGTTAATTGAGGTCTACACTTCACTAGTACAACATTTTTTGTTCATAATAGCATAGTCCAGCCACCCGAGCTGCTTTAGCACTGAGGGAGACCAGCCAATCTAGAAACTGGACACACATTGATCAGGTTTTCCAGTATGACTATATATTGTTTATCTCTTGAAATGACCGTATCATCTTTTTGAGGTCATAGTGTTACCAGGCCTGCAGATAAATAATACATCATATCAGCGAGGCACACATGCCACTAACTCAGGGCCTTCAGAACACACAAGGACAGCTTGCTTAATGAATATTGAAGAATTTGTGGCATGTGTACATAATCATAAACAAAGCAGTTCAAACAGACTTGGACCCCACTGCAAAAATATGCTGTTAGTTCTCCCAGTCACAAGTCCTGAGATTCAACTCCCAACCTACCAGCCTCTGTTTGAACCACCCTCCTTTGCCAGTTACACAGCTTCTCCCTTTGAAGGGTAAAGGAACAGAGCAAACTATTTGTGGATGGATACAGTGATAGAAAGAGGATGTCAGGTGACGTAGCCCAGGCAGAGACAACACAATAATGATTCTTATTGCAAATAGCATAACTCTAGGCTTTATGGTGTTACTCCTTCTTCTTTATACGCTTTAATGTATCAATGTCGTAAGAAATTTTTAATAATGCAGAATGAGAAAAAATGTAAACCATGTTAACCAGGAAGCACTACAGACCTCTATGCGGGACTTCTTCAAGAGGCCTTTCTTTAATGAAGGAGGAAAAAACCTATGTAGCTTACACAGAACATCTTTTTTCACAATATTTAGTTTCCTCCTCATTCTTGCCAAAAATAGACAGCCTTTTATTAATCCTGATTAAATTCTCTTCTCAGCATTTACAGTCTGCCTATGCACTAATGAATATCTATCTATGTATTTCCTTCCCAAAACTGTTGTACAATCCTTATCTATTAAGCAAATTCAGTTTGACATCTTAGAACAGAGAGATGCAAGTATGATTATAGATACAAGAACATGAGAGAAAATCAGTAAAGCACTTATGGGAGTCTTCTGTATGCAGGGATGCTATATGAGCACAAACAACTTTTCCAAACCTATTTGCAACTCTGCCTCCAAATATTTAGCAATGAATAGAAAAAAAGAAACTCTACTATAGCACAAACATGGAAGAAAATTTCAATTACGAACAGAAATATGCAAGTTCTGTACATCTGAGGCCCTAACACAGTGCATTTATATGAAGCAGCCTGAAGGAACAAACTGTCTATTGCCAAGAAATACACAACTTCTAAAGGACCTGTCCTTTCAAGTGCTCCTCATCCAGTAAAAGTTATCCACAAATACATGGCTCAAAAACGCATTTTTGAGCCATGTAGGTCTTTCAACAGAAGAGACATTGTACCAAGCCATGTGTTAGAATACCCAATTTGTCTTCTCTTATGACATCAAAACAATATATTATAAGAGCCTGTGAGAATAACTCATAGGACCTGGGATCATTGTGGCAAACTGTCACTCAGACCTGAAGCTTCCTCAAAATAACTTGGCACTGACATGCCTTCCCACGCTTTTGTTTGAAGTCTCACTTTTATGGTTATTGAAAAACCAAAACAGTATGAAACAGAGAAAAATAGCATATCATATACAGCATCTCAGCTGTTGTTATTTTTGTTTTACATTTCAAAATTTCAAGTTGACCTCCCAATCTCTGGATTTAATCCTCAACTCATAAACGCTCAGGCATCCTGGTACTCATGGCTCATGAAAAAGTTACTACTTTTCAGTGATACATTTTTACCAGCAAACAGTGTTAAATTATCAACCTGCAGATAACTTTTAGCAACCTGAGTTCATTCCACGTTATCCTCATGGACTTCTGTTTTGCGAACCACTACATTATATACTACTTCTGTCAATTTGTGCCGAAGGGAAGTTTCTCTCCAACTCTTGCACTGCTGTATTTGTAGAATAAGTGAATGTTTGATCCTGCCCGAGTCTTTCCCACATTTCAACTTTACCTATGTGGTACCTATTCTGTTATTACACGTACTGAAATTATTTTCATCTGTCTTTTTTTTTTTTCCCCCCCCAATTGTGCCTTTCCTTTAATTCACCTGAACCCTTACTGAGATGAAGATGGAAAGATTTCTTTAGAGATTCATGGGAGGTGGTTAGGTCATTTCATGGCTTCATACTTGAATATAATTTGCTAAATCAATGCTTTCTTTATACTAAAATCTTCCCTTTCCATTACCACAGTGTTATTAAATATATGTGTATATCCTTCTTTTCTGTAGAACTAACAATCTTAACAGCTCTAAGACCTAAAATAGAAGCTACTGGGACGCTAAATATTCTGAAGTGAGAGACAGGCAAGTTTTTGGTAAGTTACGGTAGGTCTGAGAGCAAGAGAAGTTAGAAACCTATCCAGTAAAGATATTACCTGCTATATGATCTTAGTTGGCATTCCTCAATTTAATAGAAAGATACAGTGTGCATTGCTCATTTATAGCTGGATGAAGCTTCCAAACTACATGTATAATTTAGATGTGGCTGACAATTCACCTCAAATCTGCTTGCCATGTCTATGACTTAAAGCAAAAGATACATCTTAACATTTTTAGAAATTATCTCAGATAAAGATTTAGGTTTTAGAAAGCTGCAGTGTATTGCAAGTTACAGCTCAGAATTAGCATTTACCAGCAATCCCCTGGCTTGCTAGGCAATTCTGAAAGGTATACAAAGTTATGCAGTCTTGGGCCTTGATACATGTTTAATCAGGAAAATCTCCAAGTATTAGGCCTTCCTGAGTAGCTTCCTGTGACATTCTAGCCTTTTTATAGACTGAAGAAAGATTAAGTTCAAAATTTGCATAATTCAAGGCAGACAACCCTTTCACAATGTCAGGCTCCCCAATTAAAGTTCTCTTATTATTCTGAGTGCTATACAGACACTGCTTAATGGACATACTCACTGCATTTCTTTGCTGAAAGAGTGTTTTTGCAGTAAAATAATACTTACTGTATTATTTTGAAAGAAACTACAGTTAAGCAACTTAACAATCTTGCAGCAATCAGTGCTGCAAGAAAGGCCTCTAATCCAATGCCCTTGTTCCCGAGGCTAGTATTAGCCCATGGAATGATCGAATTCTCAATCACTCACGTGTTTAATGTTTAGATAGGACGAATACAATAGCCTTAGCTTGGTCTGCTGTGTAACACAGAGCAAAGTTAAATTAAATAGCTTGTACATCAGGAATATAACATAAGCAGAATTTCATTCCTGCTAAGGTGCTGAGAAGTAAAAGAGAGAAAAAGAGGAAAAAATTGTTCATCCTGACTTCCTAATAGGCAATGATTATTTTACCAGTTTCTATGGTACTATCACCATGGCAGCTAGCCATTTTAATCACAGGCAGTAGAACACATTTCTGATAACATCTTAGCAAGGGCTTAGAAATATATTACATCTCCTGGTTCTATACAGAAGTAACAGCTTTGTAAGTTTCCATATGACTGAGGTCACTAACGGCATCAGCAGTCATCACAATCAGAAACGTGATATTTCAAGCACCTATTTAAAGGGTATAAAGCAATGCACTGTTCCTTACTTTAATTCTGATAATAATAGTAGAAATACCACCAATGTAACCAAAAATGAGAATCAAAATTTTTTCACAGCTTGCTCACTTTCTACACAGCTTTTGTCCCTTTTTTGATTAAGTAGTCAATACATGTTATTGCTTAGTAGAATAGTACTAGAGCTCGACTATATAGCCATGCTCCCAAGAGAATACAAGTGGAAAAAAAAATCACTGTATAGCACTGAGGATCTGCAAAATACTAAGATTTAAAAAAAAAAAAAAAAGTGGCGACTTTACCCTTTAACTAAATGAATAAATAAATATATGAAACCATACTCCATTGTCTGTACAGGTCAAACAGCATTGAAGCATTGCATATAATATTGAAATTATGATCAGAGAGCATAAGTCAGCATTTTGACTGATGGAATTTTAAATATAGAATGTGAAACATACTTATTTTGCTAAATATATCAGGAATTATTTGTAGATACACTCATTCGGAAAAAAAAAGCCCCAGAAAGTATTCAAAAATATTTTCAGTAATCAAATTTTTGTATTTTCTACCTTAAGTAATCAGCGCTACACTTCAACTCCTTAAAACAACTGCTTGCCAGTTTATTACTGGCAGAGTACAACAGCAATAATTGATGATTTTAGGGAAGCTTTTTAAACTGAAAAGCAACTTTGATTGATTTAAACTAAGAAAGAAGAATTGCTATCTTTGTATGTAACTTTTAAAGCAACCAAAGCTAAGTGAGGCACATGGTATGTAAACTAGTTCACCAAGCTTAACTGCATTGAGAAGAGCTGAGCCAAATACATTGTATTTAAAAATAACCAATCCTAAAATCAAGATCTACTGCAGAAAGACTTAAATGTCATGAAGCACAAGGTGTGGGAAAGCATTCTTATGTCAATATTTAATGCTGTACCCAATAGTGAAGGCTAAAGGTAGACTTCAATATGTATTTAACAATAGCACAGTTTAAGTAGCTAGTCTAAAATACAGAAATAAAAATAGGGAGAAAAAAGAATCTAATTTCAGATTAAAAAGCAAAGTGAGCCATTCTTAACTCCATGAGAATGAAATGACAGCACGTCCAGGGCCAATATTTGGCACTTTGACTTACTGGACTTCATATATGGGGACTGATAACATTCTGTAAGTGAAAGGTGGGAAAACACAAACTCATCCCTTGTGAAAAAAGTGGCAACCCTCCATATCTTCTGTAAATTACATTAGAAGTTTGATTTTTGAACTATATTAAAGTAAATTCACACTCTTTTCCTGGGATTTGAGATTTTTTTTTCAAATTAAAATGCATTTCAAATGCTGAGAGACTATAAAATATTACATAAATTTATAGAGTTTTAATTAAAGCTAGTAAGTTAATCCAGCACTGAATTGTTTACTTCAAAAACAAACCTTGAATTTAAAGCAATGAAAAAAAACCTAAATTGACACACTATTTAAAGATAAAGCATTTATGAACTGAATTCAATATGCAAGCATTCCTCTACTTCAGCCAAATAGATTTGACAAGGGTCCATCCAAGAAATATCTAAAAAGGTAATATCAACAGATAATATCAACAGTATTCTGCACTAAAACACCACAGCAAAGCCCTACGACTAAAAATCTCTGGTTTAACCATAACCTAAAATAGACAGTATTTACATCACATAAAGGAAGAGCCAGAATCTAAAGCAAACTAAAAATAAGACTTGAAGCACATCACAATTAGCTTTATCTCTTCAAAATACTTTAAACTCAACCAAAAATACTCATCAGTGATATGATAACATTATGAGAACAATGGAAAATAGTGCTGCAAGTCATAACTTTTATATCTCCAGTATCTGCATGGTCATTAGGTTTCCAGTCCTATTCCCTTGGGTCAGCATTTGGGGAAGAACAGCTAAATAAAAAGACTAGAAAACATCTGATGGTGAAATAGTTGTATTGTTACAAGCATATACTAATTAATCTACCTTTAAAATAAGAAAATAATTACTAGCAAGGAGTAGAGAACAATTCTGCCATCTTACCTGGGGACATTTGTCTTCCTCAGTTTTGTGCCAAACCAACAATAAGGAAATACAGAGAGATGTGGCATAACACCTATGCATCATTTGTATTCTTCTTAAACTGATAAACTTCTGCTCTTAGAGGACAGATATCTAACTATGCAGGCTATCTAGATAGCTGGGTTAATTGCCCAAATTTCCTATTAGAGCAACACTGATTAATTTGTCCAGGAAGTCCATGTACCATCTAGCTGTATGCTTTGGTGCAAATATCTATGAATGTATTTGCATAGCTGTGCAGTGCATACTAGAAGCATATCAACTATAAATGAACTAGCAGACTACAAAAACTTCCAAAAAAGCCTTTTCTATTTCTTTCTGCCCTCAATTTAACAACAGCTGCATCTGATATTTTAAGAGCTTGCCATTTCCTTAATTAAAACGTTATGTTTAATTTTTGCTTACTATGTGTCCAAGTATATTATATGAAATTCAAATCAAAAGGAGGTTCAGATTTCATGGTATGTTTTTGGGAATGTAGAATATATTAAACAGAAGACGACTTTATCAAACACTGTAAGACTTGTGGTCTGAGTGTCTGGTGAAAATATGCTGCAAGTTCTCTCTTGATCCTCTCCCTCTTCCAGCTTCAACTTTCTCTCCAAGAATACATATGCCTCACTAGAAATAGTGTCCTCCTCCACCTGTTAAGGCTACAGAAGTTACTACATCTTATGGCAATAATAAGCTAAATTACAACATGGTACAACAAAATGATAGATGTGTTTAAAAGTTCTTGTGTGTCTTTGAGGTAAGTAAAATATATAGAAAATATAGAAAATAAATATATAAAAAATATATTTTTTACCCTAAATCAATAAAGATATGATACCGAAGAACTCTAACCAGACTAAATCAGAGGAAAACATCACAGTGATTAGATTTAACAGAAACAGTTCAGTGAGGAATATGATCAATTACATCATAAATCTATTTCTAAAATCCAAAAATCAAGCCTTTGGTATGCTTTTCAGGCATTAAATGTTTTCTACACATAATATTTTGGCTATGTAAAACAGATTCTCTAATTGTTATAACATAATTGCAACAAGACAAACTGTGGCAATGATTAGCACACTGGTTGCATTGGTAAGATTCAAATGAATGTTCATACACCTGCGCATATATGGCTCTACTAAAAATCCTGACCTGGAGGCCCACTGAAAGTCTGTTAAGTCCCTGCCTTTTTGCCGAGCCTGCCAATGTGACTACCAGGGAGATCTAGCAGGAGTGATGAAAGATGCAGAGGCAGGCTTACTAAGAAAGGACTAAGGCCCTTTCTACCTGCTCATTCCACACGTATTCAAAGTCTATAACATCCAGATGTTATCTTTCTTATTTGGTAAGCCAAGACCAAAATCTTCTAGATTCCATCTCCAAAAAAACCCCACCTTTTTGAAAATGGATGCTGCATTATGAGTTAGTGAACGATCAGTTATTTTTGCTATATGCATAGCAAATTATTAGTCTATTACACCTGATCCTTAACCAATCTGATACTCTCAACAGTTATTATACTATACACAGATTAACCTGTCATGAAGATGATTGAGCTTCTTGTAAACTACAAACATAGAAATGCAGTATCATGAAAGAGGGAGATTCAGGAAAGTGTCATTTCTATTCCACATCATCCAAAGGTTTTATATTATCATTTTGTTTCTATTTTCTACTCCATGACCAATGTTACAGCCTTATCAAAAGGATATAGGCCTGTAACAGAAAGTATCCCAGAAAAAGGTAGCTGGTGCTATTCAACTATATTCCATATTCACATGGGGAAACTCCAGCTTATCCCTATGAGAGCAGCACATGCATGCCTAGGCAAAATCTGGCCTTTATCCACAGGAGCAGAGAGACTGTTTAGTCAGTGCACGCCAACAGCAGAAAACGGAGCCAGATACAGCCTCAACTGTTATCACGTTTGTATTTTAATAATGGATCATAAAAAGCAAAACAACGCTTTGCCCACTGATAGCACTTCCAATTCCAGAAGCTCCATATAAATATGCTTTGCTTTAAACCTGTGCCATACCAACCTTTTCTAGGTTCAATGTCATCTATAAAGATTGAGTTAAAATAAAAATGTGGGCCAAATTTATCAGACGTTAGTTTTCTTCGGATATGGAGTTTAGAATACTGACTATGTTTCATCCTAGATGTGATTCAAGTCATACATGTTCTGTTGAGCAACGTATTTTCCACCAGCTCAGTCCAAAATACTTGCCCTAATCATGCATTTCAAATACTTGTCTGAAGTGCTGAAGGTCAAATGAAAAATGGGAAAGGCTTCCTTCCATTCATGTTATACTAATTTATGTCTGTATAGCATATTAGAAATTACAGCACTATTCAGGTCTTGGGAGAGGAGGCTCAAGAGTCTGTTAAATTATGGCATCATTATAGTTAGCTAATTTAAAGACATATCCAAGGGGCAACAGAAGAGACCATTTGCCTCTGTCAGTGTGGAGCTGTGCATGCCCTCATAGCCGGAAGAATGGTGTGTGTGCATGACACTGAGCAGTGAAGAGGAACTTATCACGACGGAACTACAGCAGAAGTAGTCAACATTTTATTCTGTCATTTTCAGCCCTCTGTCATAAGAGGCTCTGATAGGGATACTTAACAAAGCTCCAAAAAGGCCTTAAAAAAACATTCCTCCCTCCAGGGTAAGCATAGGGGTGATGAGCTTTTCGAATTAAGATTATGTAAGGTAGTGCGCTTCTCTGCATTATGTTTTATATGCATAATTATATCTCACTGCACAATATTGCACACTGTAAACTCTAAAGGATGCTTATTCACAGGGATTCCCTTTTGTAGTTCTTTCAGAGAGAAAACTGATATTACACATATATCTAACATCAATCTGAACGAGGTTGAACCTCTAGATATCCTGATAAGGTCCAGGAACCGCAGGAAGAAACAATCATCTGCCCAAACCAGCCTCCTGCCCAAGAGGACCAGACCACTCAACCAGAGAGCAGGCTCCTTTTATCAGATAAAGCCGTGAACGCCGGAGCGAAGCCGGGCAGAGAGTCTGCAATGCAGAAGCCCTTCCCGG
Source organism: Struthio camelus (assembly GCF_040807025.1). NCBI lineage: Eukaryota > Metazoa > Chordata > Aves > Struthioniformes > Struthionidae > Struthio > Struthio camelus. The sequence goes on from NC_090953.1 coordinate 19,434,705, forward strand.
AGCTCATCAATGAGCTGGGGGAGATGGGGCGGGGGCACACCCGGGAGACCTGCCTGAATCCCTGCCACAAAGACCCGGGACGCAGGGGTTCCTAAACGTCCGGCCTTGCCTTTACCAGCTACGGCTGAGGGCTTTACTCCCGGGCTGCCCGCAGCCCCGCACAGCGGGAACCGCTGCAGCCGGGGCGGAGCGGGTGGCCCGGAGGCAAGGGCAGCCGGAGGCAAGGGCAGCGCTGCGGGCCGGGCCGCGAGCACCTGTGCCACCTCCCGCTCAATGACACCAGCCCACCCGCCGCACCGACCCGCCCCTGCCATGCACCCAGCCGGGAGGCGGAGGAGGAGGAGGCGGAGGAGGAGGAAGAGGAGGGAGAAGCAGCTCTTACCTGCTCCCGCTGCACCTCCCGCAAGCCCTTCCTAACCGAGCTCCATCTTCCTCCGAGCGGGGGGAGGAAGCCAACCCAGCCGCTGCTGCCGCCCTCAGCTGCTGCTTTCCGTCACCGCTGTCTCCCCGCCCGCGCTGCCCGGCGGAGCGGCCGCCTCTCGCCCGCCTTGCAGACAGCTTCGGGAGACGGAAAACGAGACCCACCTCCCACCGCCGCCTTCTTCCCATGAAGTCACCGGCCGCAGGGCCCTCCCCCCTCCGCCGCCCGCAGCGGCCCGGAGCGCCGCGCCGCGCCGCGCTCCGCCCCGCGCCCGCCCCCGCGGCACCGGGGCGGGTGCCGTACCCGTACCCGCGCCCGCCCCGTCGGCTGGCGCGGCCCCGCTGCCGCCAGCCGGTGAACGGCCCGGCCGGCCGGGCGCAGCCGGCGGCCCCTCCGGCAGCGTGAGCGCTCCGCAGCGGACTGTGCCGAGCTGCGAGACGGGGCCGGGCGGGAAGGAGGTGCCTCTCCCCCGCCCCGCATCCATTCCTGTCCTGTGCACTAACCTCTAAGCTACTGCTTTTCATATGCCCTCTATTTTGAGGCTTCCTATTATTATTTGCTCAAGGGAAGACAACAGAGTTTACTTCAGCCTACAACAGCTTCTCACATAACCTGGTACCCAGCTACTCTAGTATATACCCAGGTGTATTCTATCTCACTGAGTCAAAACAAGCCCTTGCACCCCAAAGCTGTCTTTCACTTCCATTCTTCCAGTAACACCTAGATTAGAAAGGAAAATGGATTAAAGCATATGCCTCCAGACAGACCCAAGCATTTCCCTTTTTCCACTTAAGATCACAAAGAAAAACAAAAACTTGCAAAACCAAGACATGAGGCAGAATGAGTGGGGTAAAAAAAAAAAAAAAAAATCACAAGTACAGGCATACCTGTCAAGAAAAAGCCTCCTCTTCTAGAAACACTGAGAATTCTCAACTGAAATTAGCCTGCTACAGGTGACTTGCAATCAGTGACAGATGTAGCAGCACTAAGTCTTAAGGAGTCATCAGATGTAAATGAAATGTCATAAAATGTTTTGCACCAACACAGTACATCTGGTGGCATGTGCGAAGGCATTTCTCTGCAGATAAGCACTTTCACGTCATAAGCAAGTGAAGTTTGATGGTTAGGGATGAATAACAGATCCATTACTTAGATTTTAAGTCTCTACTAGAACCCCAACATCAATTGAGGATACTGTTGAAACCCCCAAAAGAAATCTTACTTTTGAAAAATGTAAACATTTATTTTTGCAGCTAATGAGGAAGACAAAAATGAAAACAATAGGAAAAAATTTCCCAACGCCTCCATATCTAACCTTTTGCTGCAAATGCAATGGACTACTAGTTTTGGCAAAGATCCAATAACAGGCAAAGAACCACTTAACCACTTTGCCCAGTACTATATTTTAGGCCCGCATAAGATGATCTCTCATTATTCGCCTCTCCCTCCTCCATTCTCTTACAGTATTTCTTCACAGTCATCACTGAAGAATTTGTAGGCCAGCTGAGTCCTCAGCTGTGCTCTCAAGCTCCTCTCAGAAGCATAAAAGGCATAAGCAGAACAGTTTCTTGGTTCCTTCACCAATGGAAAGTCCAGAATTTTTTTGTGTGTGGCAAAAAAAAGATAAACTGTGAAACATGTGGACAACACATTTGAAAAGAACCACAGTTAATGAAATACCTTTTCCCCTTTGATGTGACTGTCCATATGTCTTCTACTATTGGTGATTCCTGAACAGTGAAACTCTACAAAGCTAAAACATAGATGTTCAAACAAGAATTTTGGTAGAGCTCTGCTAAAGAGCTCTATCTGTCCTATTCACCTTGTGAAGGAAATCTGTTTGTGTACACGTGAAAAGATTCTCAGATGGTTACTCCAGAGCTTTTGAGACTGAAGACACTTCTACTTGAGCAAAGAAAAGGGCTGTCTAATAACATGAAGTGAGATGTTCTACTGAGGCTTGAAATTCCCTTATTCTCCACCTTTTCTTGCCACTAACAAAACTTTATTTTCTGCCACTGTTGTGGGAAAACAACAGTCAATGACCCAGATGAAAAGTGAAAATATAGGCAGGCTGAATCTAGATGAACTGTTCACATACTTAGGGGACATTATGTTCAACACCTCAGTGAGAATGGTAACATCTCCACTAACAGCAGTCTTAACAGATTCAAAAACCAAAATTCTTTAGTCTAAAGAGATGCAATGAGTAGTACATCCTCCCGTTTGAACACCCTCTTCTCCTTTCAATTAGGAGGTAGGTATGCAGCAGTCCACACAGATTAGGAAATCAGAAATCATTCAGAGATCCTGAATTTTCAGGCTTTCAGAGAAGGCAAGAATGTATATGACTGTGACATCTCCTACAAAATCTCCTGCCTCATTTCTGGGACCATACGTGGATGTGGAGAGAGGAGGGGGAATATTTTCACAACTGATGCTCTACAGTGTTCATTAATCCTGGTAGCTGAGTGGCTGTCAGCATAACATGACTCCATAAGCAGACAGGTTCCTGTCACAGTGAAAATGATCTGGCTTCTTGTCTGTTCACACAAAGCATTGTGACAGTGTTGTTTCTCATCACCTGTCTTGCATTGCTCTGGATCACAGGCAGAACTGATCACAAACTAAGCCAATTATTGTGAGCTGAAAAAAATATTCCAGTAAGATCAAAATTTTGACTTATATATTCTTGCCCTCCAATGTTGGAAGCAGATGTCTCTTATTTTTGCAGGTAAGTAAATACAGAAACACAACTCCTCTGCATGTGTGGTAGTGATTCTTCTTCTGCTAATCTAATACTGACAAAACATCCCAGCAGGGAACATCACTGGTGTGCATTTTGGTGGGGGGGTTTTGTTTTTTGTTTTTTTTGTTTTATACATTTGCTTGGAAAGAGAGAGACTTTGGCTTTCTTTGCATACTGAGCTGGCAGCTGGAGTTCTTATTGACCTACCAGCCTTCAAATTACTTACAGCACTATTGTGATCTCATGCAATGTGACCAAGGGTTTTGCTGTATACTTGAGAAGTGTCTTCAAAAACGCTGGGTTTTGGGAGGGTACTAAAGGTAGTGTTCCTTTAATTATCCTGAGTGCTAGTTAAAGGAAGATATAAGAAGGGTATAAGAGCTGTTGTCCATCATCTGATAAAGAACAGAACCCTGAATCAGCTTGTTGCAACAGCTTGATCCCTTAAGAGCTTCCTTGTGTTATTATCAGAATGCACATAGTGAAGGCTCTTGTGGCAAATGACAACTCTGACAAAAAAAAAGAAAATCATACTGGAAATATCCTATCTCCACTAAGCATCCTGGGTGCGTCCTATGAACTTGATGCGTGGAAATACTTGTACAGAAGGTTGAAAGGAACAATCCAGTCTCATGGATCTAAGGTAAGTTCACTGTGACTAGATTCCTCATTCCTAACTTGTAGATATATTAAAAGCTACACTGCAAGCAACTGCGTGTTAAAGAGCATATTACAAAAACCCCCTTAGGGTAAAGAGGCAGGGATGGAACAGGAAGCAGTTTTTTCTAGTTAAAAAAGGAAAGAACGAAGGATGGCTGGCTCCTTCCTTCCCTTTTCTACTATGTTTAGTGAGGAAAGACAACAAAACTGTGTGCCAAGGGTCCATCTCCCATGAAATACTTATATATTGAAGGGGGGTTGTAAACTTACCAAACCCAAAGAGAACATGGGAACATTTTGCATTGTAACCTCACAGAGTAACCAGTGCTCTTCAAGCAAAGAAATGGTATTCCAAATAACATAGATTTTGATTGAAATTTTGTCAAAAGAAAGCATGCTGCAATAGTAATTAAATAAGCATTTATAACTGCCAACTGCCTATCTTTCACTTATATATATATATATATACACACACACACACACATATATATATACGTACTTCTACAGCACGGCTTGAATTCCAACAATCAAAGCTGTTATAGTTGGGGAGGGAAAAACATACCCAAATACAGTTCTATAAATTATCTGCTGCTAAAAACATATAGCTGATATGAGTCCACAGGACATCCGAGTTAAGTTTCCTGTTAAAACTGAATACTTAGCTGAACAAAGACAGAGATAAGAGCACAATGATTTGAGATTAGTTGAATCTAAGCAGAAAACAAATTATGTGAGTACTGAGCTTTGTAATCCAGAAACAAAAGAAGTGTGAGGTATGATCGACATCATTATAGCTTTTCAGACTGTCCACAAAATACTGCTGTAATGGTGACCTTGCACAGACGTAAACATCCAAAGCAACAAAAAAAAAAAAACAGTCCTCTTGATGATATCACTCACTCTCTTATGGTAAGATTATAACAACTGCAGATACGAGTCTGACAGCTACAAATACATTTAGGATTTGACGTATGCTTAGGTCACAGTTAAGAGCGTGACTGCAGTACATGCAGACATACCCGAGTTAGCTTTAATCCAGCTAACAAGGTCATAATGGAACAGCAATAGCAGTGCAGTCTTCCTTAAAAGCTGTGTTATACTTCTGAGGACCCTGGAATGACACTTTGAAGAGCTAGCGTACAGCATTCTGGTTTCTTTCAAGAGATTTATGGAGTTTGCAGTTACGATATTTTAATGTAATACAGTCCAAAGCACAGAAACCACACATCCAGTTTCCATTAAAGGCAGAACTTCACTTATTTTAAAGGGAATGATATTTGGGTTGCAGGTTTAGTTTACTTTTCAGTTTCATTGTCACAGACATTATGGGATAATAAAGCTATTTACAGTTCAGTAGTTAAATGCATCTAGGATTGACCAAAACTACTGCAAAACACATTTTTATCATTAAAAGGATATAAAAATAAGAATTTTTTTTCTAATATACATACTCTAAAATAATGACAGTGTGGTAACTGAAGGAGAAATACTTTTTAAAGGGGACTGCTTTCATACAATAGCATAGACTAGACATGTTATGTTGACATTAATCAAAATGCAGACCTTTTGGGAGCATTTTATATATTTCAATTCATTTATTTGCATTTATCCTAAAATATATTACAATCATAAAATTAATGGCTGACGATTTATGAACCCTCTATTTTACTTTTTCTAAGCTTGCATTTTTTCTTTTTATAATATTTAAATTCAAAATATATGTATGTTTCTGTAATGGTACTAGTTCAACCCTCCTGCCTTCCAAATAACAAAAAGTCTCAGATAAAAATCTAATACTTACTCAGGAGTTATGCACATGCTTAAAGAGAATAGAGATGGGGGAATATTTTAATTAGGAATAGGGCCAAACTCACCAATATTCAGTCATAAAAAAAGCTCATCTTGCTAGTTCAGCTCCAGATTCTCTTTACCTTGCTTTGTTCCCTAGTTCAAGGCACAGTCATTTTATCTTGGCTACATACCTTTGGCTCTCAAAATGCGGAGTTTGACAGAGGTGGAAAAATGCTTGTTTCCCCTGGTATGATGCAGCTGAATAAGTCTCCAGGTTGCTTTTTCTCAGCAAGGTTTCTTTATAGTGCAGCATTTTGCTTTCCCAGAGTACTGTAAAAATAACAACAAACATATGTATGCAAACTGTATCTCACATAGCTCTATAATTTCAATTTTAGAAATGCAGTAATTACACAGAGGTTAAATAATTTGAACAACAGGAACTTCATTCCCAGTCTGCATAAAGACGACGTGAAATTTAAGAGTGGGCCTGCTAATGATTATTAAAAAGTTTTTGGACAAAATCTTCAGACATAGCATTTAAATATAAGCATCTAAATAATGTTATCCATCATAAACATTTCAAGCAGCTGAAGCAGGGATATTGACCCATCTGAATTATCATGTGTCGCAGGATGACCAACTACCTTAGAGTCCCAGATCGTGTGGGGTTTGTGTGGTGTGAGGGAGGGGAGGAAAGGGAGACAGAGATTTACTGCACGGCTCCATGACTTGTTTCAAAGATCAAAATTTACTACACAAATTACAACAGTACAAAGCAACAACTCTTATTAACAGAAACTTAGCTCAACTAGAATACTTATTTTCTAGTTGCACTAAAAATCATGCTAACAGTAACTCCTTAGCAAATAGAAAAAGTTAGCTAATTTATACTAATTGTAATTACCTAAATGAATGAACTAGGTAAGCCAGTTCTGGTTGATCTTACCCACTGCACTTCAGCAGCCAACATACACTCAGTCCTATGGAAGAAACTGCAGGAGGGAGTCCCTGCCCCAAGGGGCTCCGTAAAGTTAGCAGGCCCACTGTCACCTGCCAAGAGCCAAAGACAGCCTCCTGGGCTGACCAATTTATACCCTGCAGGGGAAAGTGGAGTCGCTAGGCCCACTGCAGTTCTCTTCACCCACTCATAGTCCTTAGCTTTTTGGCTGCTGGAGGGTTCAACTCTCCTTTGTTGTTGTTATGACGATTGCACCCATGGTCATGGGAGGGTGGGGTGGAGGGTGGCCAAACACTCCCAACAGCAGGTTGGCTGCCTTGAGTGCTCTTCAGCACTAAAGAGGAGGCTGAGTGACTGCTAATGACTGCTTTACTCTTGCAGTGGTGAAGGAGGAGTTAATTCCAGTCTGCAATGATTAACACTCGCCCCAGCAGTGAAAGCAGGTGTTGTCTCTCAGGGTCCTGACAGAAGAGGATAATTCCAGACCGCAATAATTAACACAGCAGTGAGAGGAGGCTTTGTTCCTCAAGGTCCTGACGCCCAAGTAGGCCTTATCTCAAAGTCTCAAGTCCCCTTTGGAGTATGAGGCACAGGAATGCAGACTGCTTGTAAGTGGCACCAGACTGGGGGGGGTGGGGGGGAAGCTGGGAGCATCCCCTCACATTCCCACCCTTCCACTCCATTGACATAAATTGCAGTAAGCTCTTCAACAGCTAACAGTACGCATATTCAACAGATAATCCCATACAAAATGCCACAGTACCTAGATGCCTATGGTGTGAGTCTGCCGTGTCACCTCTCCTTTGCTGACTAGGTTTGCTCCGCACTCATGGGGTCACTGCAGGGCCATGGCAACCCCACAGCGTGGTCGCTCTGGCCGTGGTGCACCCAGGGTTCCTAAACTCTTGGGGAGCACCCCAGAGCAAACCCCTCTTCTATGGGCTGCACCATCCTGAGACCCACAGTTGCCTGTGCGGCACCTATCATCATGATCTCTCACACATTCTGCTGTTGGTACTGACAGACAAAAGGACTCCATGAGAGTTAGTGAAATCACTCTTGAGTATTTAAAACAAACAAGCAAACAAAGTACATATTCTTGTGGCTCTCACCATTTGTAGTACTAGATCAGCTAAAAGGAAAAAGTAAAAAAAAAAAAAAAAAAAACCGAGAGAGAGAGGAAAACCTGAGACTAAAATAGCCCTCAATAATAAGCTTGTTATAAACCTGGAGTAAATGGTCAATGAAACATCAACCACTAAGTCATTACCAGCTATAACCATTATAGACTTTAGCTGCCTCAATCCCTCAAGCCTCACCTCTTTGGGGATTTATTATCAGCCTCACAAACAAATACTGTCCTTTGAAAATCAAGTCTGTCTTTCCTTCTTGACTACCATCTTCTCTCGTCCTATGGCGTAAAAGTATTTATGATGAGGAATCAATGCATATAGTAGCCCTCCACAATGCATGCTATCCTCTCTAATTTCAGATCAACTGCTCAATCCATTCCGAGCCAACATGCAGTTATGGCAATTCCAAAAGGAATACTTAGAAGAGTTCTAGATGGAACGCTCAAAGCAAGTGCAGATAGACTTACAGTTAAGTTCATAAAAAGGTAAGAATAAAGCTTTTATCCTTCTGAGTGTTTTTAAAGAGTTCTGGATAAACAATAAGTTTGGCAGATGAAACTCTACAAGTAATCATTCCTCCCTCTCTCATACTGTAAACGAGAGCAAAAAATTATTTTTTCTATGAGACTCCAGCAACAGGGTTTTTTTTTTTTAAATGCTTCAATGAAAAGATTTATAAAAGTATAGTGTGACATTCATGACTTTGTAAAGACATCTAAAGTCTCCAAACTTCACATATACTCTCAGTTCAGTCTTAAAAAGGTCTGTAGAGCAAAGTTTGTAGGACATAACTACATTTAAATAGCAAAAAAAAATTCTACAAATCAAGCAGCTGAAGTCCAAGCAATCCTTAAAAAAAATGTATGAAGGGTACAAGAAATCCAAGGAGTTAATGTCAATTAAAAGTTAAAGCAATAATGTACCAAATTCTCAGAAACACCCAAACCTGCCATCTTTATTTTAATTCTATAAAGAAGAGCTAACTAAAGATCGCATAGAGCTAACTAAAGATTGCATAATAAAAGAAGGTTCTAGGTTAAACTTCCTAATGAACCCGCCCATCATCCTTCTAATGTTTTCTATAACATGTTTTTATGGGTGCTATGTGCTGAATGATGCACAGTTCTATCTCACATCTGGTCACACAAATCTAGCCCAAATAAAATCCTTACAAGTTTTGTCAGAAAAGGGCTATTTTGTAGAAATTTAGTGAAATGTAAAATTCATACAATTTAGTAGACAAAATGTGCTTACATCAAAGTTTGTTGAATCTTTAACTTCAGGAGTGAATAATTTCCTGTGCAATATTTGCTGTATGCTCATCTCCTTGAATGAATGCGATATTTCTTTTATCAGTCACACTTTTTCCTTCAGCCTGTCCACATTTCTGTACTTCACTGATTGCAAACAGTTCCTTAAGAGATCACAGACATCCTGGAATTAACACAAAGACAGATATGACAAAACAGAAATTGTGATGAGGTATCTAATAGGGCTCTACTGGTCTATATTATATATATATATATACACATATATGTATCATCTGTATAAAAGAACTTTATTTCTGTTCCATGTATTTTGTCTTTAATACAAGGAAGCACTCCATTTAAACTCCCTCTTCACAGAACATGGAAACTGGGGCAGAGCTATAAAAGACGAGTTATGTACCACCATTTTAACAACATATAACAGTAGTATAAAGTGGATTCCATCTAATAAATCTGTCTTTTAAAAAAAGCAACAAGTTATGATGTACCTTAAATCTAAATGGTAAACACAACTTACAGTGTTCCTATCACTGCCAATATCAGTCTGTGAGGTCATTACGGAGACTGGATATGAATGGACAGACAACACTGAGTTAATTTTGGCATACAAATATTAATATGACATTTATGTTTATATACCAACAGAAAACTTTTCAGAAGCTCTACCTCTGCCTAGTAAAGTAAGTGTAGACAGAGACAATTATCACTAAGGAGAAAAATTCCTCAGGTCATCTTTCAAGTTTGCTGCATGAGTAATAGCTCCTAATGATTTTTTGAAGGTGATTTTGTAGCAGAGTTTCTAATGAAAAATCTCTTTTGACCATTCCATTTGGGCAAAATAATTTAACATTTACAATCCACAGAAACAGTTTCAGGATTTTTCTTGAAAGTCTAGAAAAATCTTCTTTAGCTCTAGACATAAATGGAATCTTAACCCTTCTTCCACTCCTTCCCCTTGAAAATTTACAAACCTCCTACTGGGGTCCCCTAACAAATTGCTTTTCTTTCCTCCAACAGAAAGCTGATTCCAAGAAAGCTCAGATTAAATGACTAGTTTCTGCAGAATACAAGCACTGGTTCACACACATCCCAGCTGAAAAGACAAGTAGGACATACTCAAATCATGAATATCTTAGATGATGTTATGTGAACTGGAACTAAGGGGAAGTCACTTTTTTACTGTTCTCGAGTAATTGTAGCTAATAGGAAAAATAAAAGCAACAACCTCACAGGAACTCTAATTTCAACCTATGTTTATACAGATTAAATCATCAACCTTTTCACTTCTGAATCCTATGCTGTTTGAACCATATATACCGCTGGCCAGTACAGGATAGGGGGGTGCAGAATGGGAAAAATCAGTCTGGTTACCTCTACCTCCTTCTTCTGGACTGGGAGTCTTGTACCCAGAAGAGGTTGGCTGTTTCCAACCTTTGATTGACTGACTGATTTTTAAAAATTGTTCTTGTTAGATGTCACTGAAATTATCAGTGCTTCTTACCACTTGATTGCTTTTATTACTTGTTAATTCTGGAAATATCTACCCAATAAGAACACATTTTTCTATCAAGATAGCTGGGAAGTTTATTTCTCCTGTCATTACAATCAGATTATTATTTTATAGTTACAGAACAGATTGTTATCAGCCCTGCAGAGACTTTAAAAATAATACAATATGGTTCCTGGCGCTCCCAGGCAGACTGAGAAATGCCACCCACACAATTAGCAACACATTTTTTACACAGCAGGCAAGAAAATTTCTTATATGGATGTTTTGGAGGTAATTCTGCAGTAGAGAACTGGCACACAACAGAATCGCTAATGCACAAAGGCAGGACACTTCTGTACTGGAATCCACAGGAAACCTGCAATGCTTTTGGTGCTTTCTGGAGAGAAACAAGATCACTTCAAATATCTTTCAGGATAGCTGATTTAGGACACTTCAGCAGTACATGACTGCAGCTGCACATTACTAACAAAATACTCTTACTATTGACAAGGTTAGGCATTACAGAATATTGTGAAACTATACGCTGTTGGTGAACAGCCTAGACCTATAAATGCACAGTGTTCCTGGCACAGTTGCATATACTGTACAGATCTCCACTTACAGAGCTGTGCATAAAAGCAATATATCCCACTTCTAAATAACCGTCATGGCACGTAGAGAAGGCCTGGAAGTTTTTTGTGACAGACTAAGGTGACACGATTTTCCAATTTGCTATCAGTTTGAATGGGAAAAGAATCAGTGCTATTATAGCTAAAGGACACAGTAGTGGTTCTTGATGTATAATAATCAGGGTTTCCTAGAGGGAAAGCTTTGCTTTTTGACAGTAACCATACTTTTGGCTGACATTTGAGGAGCTGACCGATTTGCAGAGTAACCATACTTAAAAGAAAAGAAAATGAAAAAAAAAAAAGAGTCAAGGCTCACCTTTCTAATCCATGGGATCTTACCGAACAGAGCAGAAGGGCAGTCTTTAGCATAAAATTTAAAATTCATGCAAGAAGATAACTGGTTATGAAGCAATGAAAATGAGCCCTTGGAACAGTCAATTCTGGACAGGGGGCAATAATTTTGTAGCAAGTCTCTTCTGAGCTGTCTTCAAGCAGGAATTACCCTTATGTTATCATTACTGCTCTGAGACAGAACATGTTCATTTACCAAATGAACCAACAATAATGAAAGAATACATGACTGCATTCCTGATTTCTGCTGAATTGCAAGCTGCTAATATATTTTTCACATATATTCAAAGGCACAACAATACTGTTCCAAAAATCACAGAACTGAGTAGTAACCTTGGGACATTTCAATCGATTTGAAAAGAAACAAACTACTACTTCTAATAACTAAAAGCTGTTATAAATTCATAAAAAATTTAAAGTGGAGATATACATTCTTCTAAGTTTGCAAAGGAAAAAAATGTTTACGTCTCTTGAAGGTGTAGATAACGTCAGTAGTAGTTCAACACTGAAAATCAAGGTAAAACTTTCTTTTAGGCTATTGTGTTAAGCCCGAGAAGGCCACCTAAGAAACACAGCAAAAACTAAAGAGACTCAGAAACATGTAATAAAAACTACTAAAAGCATAGAAAGGAGAAGCAAGGAGACACTAAAAGAAATGTTGTTGGTGTCAATCATGGCTTCTATTACCCTCACAACAGAAAATCAAAGGAATGTTCCATTAAAACGAGCCCCAGAGATTAAAACAATGAGACTTCCTACTCCCTTTCAAAGCATTAACCACTGGAAATCAAATTCACAACGCACCTGAGACCAAAGATTAATACAAAGATGGGACAACCAGCCAGCTCTCCAATTCCCAGAATTGCCTACTGACATTAGGTACCCAATTCTCACCAAAACGTACATAAAAATAAATTATTATTATTAAGGAATATTTTTATCTACTGGCTCATAAAAGGAATTATTATAAACATCCATAAAAGAAAAACACTACAAACTGTTAAAAGACTTGGCATGGTTATTCTTGTCAAGAAAAGAAACCCATTCACATCTCCCCAGCACACCCGTCTTAAGTGTTTAATATAAGGTGCAGCATTGTTTATGTCATAACTTTGAACACAGACATAAGTTTTCACTGCTTAGTATTCTTTATAGGTCTCCATCAGGCCTTAGGAATGAAAGCTAAAAGTTTTGATCAGTCTGTTTGCTTTAGTTCAGATTCATATATTCAGTTCATGTACTCAAGAGTTGCAAATGGGACATGAAATCCAAACAGTTTCTTACTACCATCTTGATCTTTTAATTTCTTAACCAACTAAATATAATCCTGCTAAAATTGCTAGGTTGTAATTTGAATTGGCAGCAAAGCAATTCCTGAACATGGCTGTAGGACTAACTTAAGGGTTCAAAGACTGCTTATGGCTTGAAATAGATAAATTATGCAATGATCACACTGAATTAGCAGTTGTCATAGGGATGTTGGAGACCATTATTCCCTGTACGCACATGTAACTCCTACTAACATTAATGGGGTTACGAAACACATTGAGAGGAAACCTGGCTCCGTTATGTGAACACTGTTGGAAAAGATGAATGGATTTTCATGCTAGATAGATGGAATGGAAGTTCTAAACACATTGATTCATTGAAGAACGTAAGAGTGCACACTGCTACTACATGAATGCATAGCACAGAAAAGAGTGAAAGCTTGTTTTTGGAAACAAGGGGCTACAGAGATCAATCCCATACTCTAGAAACTTCTCCTTCAGAGCTTGGACGGACTACAGGTCTGGGAATGAGAAGACCTGGACTTTATCCAAGCTTCTGCCACAGATACGCGTGTGATTAAACACAAATAATCTCTCTGGGGAATACTGGTGCCATCTCCTACAGGTGTCTCAATTAGGAGCCTGCACTCCCCATGCAGTCAATGGAACCTTGAGAGAGCTCACGAATCCTTCTCTTTCTCTCTCTCTCTCTCTTTCTTTCTCTCTCTCTCTCGAGTATTTAAGGAGCCCAGATTGCTATTGCAAATGCTTAAAGATAAACAGTTATGTTTTACTTCTAGTAGAAATACAGGCTTTCTTTTCTAAGTCTCCAGATGAAAAAAACTCTGACAAAATATAAAATGGAAACCAGATACTACTTCCCATTTGAGTAATGGCACAACATCATAGTACTGCAATACTGACATCCAGGTTACCCAAAGTCACCCTTTTCAATAGATAAAACTGAAAATGGAAGAATAATTCCCTGAAAGTTACCTTCAGAGATAATATCACCACCAGATTTCATAGGTATGAGTTAAAGCAAGGGCAGAAGATTCATAAATCTGAAGGGCAGGATGCCAGAAGATATATATGTATGTGTATATATATATATATATGTGTGTGTGTATGTGTATACACACACACACACACACACACACACACACACAGCCTTTCTGAGACATCCACCATTAACATCCACAGCCACACTTAAGAGGCAAAATATGACCGTTTGGAAGCACTACAGTCATGTTAGAGTTTGGGGGAAACCTCAACAAGTACATCACACCATGTGTGACAGGACTGGATCCAAGAAAAGGAAGATATTCTTGTGGAAAAATCTTCTAAGGAGCAGCAGAGGGACACGTGTCACTCGGAACTAGTCCTATGCAGGTCTGTGACAGCTCTAGTGCTAAGAATTTCTAATTTGTGTGCATACAACAGTGATGAAATACTGCAGTCCCCCTCCATGTCATTTAAAAGGTAGTAACTTCTACAATAACTATAAAATGGAGAGGATAGAAAAATATACCTAACTTGTTTGCGGGGTGGGGGACTGCATACAATTTCCCCCCATTATGTAATTTTGGCTTATCTTGTCACAAGGCAAAAGAAACACCACTGCCCACCACCTCAAAAAAACCCGGTCAAACTCCTTCGGGAGCTTTAACTGTTTTGACTCATTGTCTTCCCTCACATCTAGCCAGATTACAGGAAAAAGTGATATCAGCTCGGATTTTTCTTCAACAATTGCTTGCTATTACCTGCTAATGCTACAGAAACTTTACTGAAGAATGATAAGAGATGTGATTAGACTTAATTTTCATTTTCAGTCATGATGGCTCTTTTTTCTATTCAAACAGGATAGGTTTTGGATCATCAAATGCTTTAAATGCCTCTGTTAATCTTCAAGAACACACCAGTAGTGAATATCATGAATGCAGCATTTTTGGAAAAAATAAGATAAAAGTATGGACCGACATTGTTCTATGCTACTTTTAAGCTAGCCATTAATTTCACCATGTATTTTGCAGGTATATTAATTAATATATACTAATTTATCAGGACCATAATCCACATTTCGATATAGCATTTAGACTTCTGGAGTAGAGCAGTAGCAGTACTTTTCTTTTTCCTGGATTCATGATTCTGCTGTAAAATACAAAGTACAGTGTATTCCAAAATGTGCATAACGAAGGGATAGTGATGTGACAGCAAAATTGTCCTCTTAGGATAAAAACTGTTGCATATTACTGCATATAATACACAGAAATAGGTGATAAGAGGCCAGAAAAAAATGTCTTCTATATAATGATACAAGATTTTGACTCACATGATGAACTCCTATCCGTACAGACTTAGAGAATCTATGAGTATGAAGCATGCACTGTTTTTCAGGGTTTTTATCTTTTTCTTACTGCTTCTGGAAAGCAGCTCTAAACCACTGGCAGCAAGGAGTAAATTTCCCATATCTACAGAGGGATAAACAACTTATTTGCCTAAAATACTGACCTTAATGTATCTATCTGGTATTTAATTTATGGCTCATCCCTTCCTCCCACCTGAAGTTTCCATGGAAGCTCTTTCAAGACTAATTCCCAGTCAAACTTTCTGAACAGAGATTTTGAAATCTGAATGTAATTACGTTTTACTAAACAGACTAGCAATATTTTGTGGGATTAAGAAAGCTTCTCATTAATATCCCAGCATATTCCAGCACTATGCACTGCAGCAGTCAGACGCTTTCTCAGTGCATTATATTTTGAGATTCTCCTTAGAGAACCTACTTCCACATTCAGTAGTGCCCCAGCAAAGGGTGCTCAGCATGGATAAGGAGCCAGAAATTCAACTTCTACTGGAATAGTAGGTTTGCTCTTCTTCCCATCAAAGTTGCAGAAGAAGTGATGGCACCCTGAGTAAAAAGTGCAAAATTAGATGTACATTGACTTAAGTTTTGCAAAAGATAGCTCAAGGGCCAGCAGCGTTGCAGGGAGACTGCATACTTCTAGACCAGTTGATAAATGTAGTATTTTTCTTCCTTTATGTTTCCCTGCCCCCAAACAGCCAATCAAAAGATCAGCCCAAAACCATGAAAAATGCTAGCATATTTCCCTGACTCAGATGAAAGATACTGTAAGACTGCTATTCAGTGGTAATCAGTCCCTAAATCAGTCCCTACCTTCATTCTTTACAGTTTAAACAGTTTGCCTACTTTGATTTAATAATGAATGGGATAACAAGGACCTAACCAAGCTTTCCATCCTGTAATAACTAAAAGGATAACTAACACACATGATATAATCTGAAAAAAAAAAATTAACGCTTTAACCTTTGCATTTAGGCATCAGAAGAGAGAATTTGAGTCTGGGCTTCAAAATCTGAGCACCTGCAAGCAAATTACTTTACATATTTTCAGATTTTACTATACACTCAGCTCTCAGGTTGGTGAACAGACTAGCAAAGGCTGCAGACTAACCAGGCTGAAGCAGCAAAAATATTCAATCCAGACTAGGTCCTAGCTACAGTCTTTTCTGTTGACATTAGTACCAGCCTCGAAAGTCTCTGTAGCTAAGTCATAATTGTGACTATTAACACTTCAGATTTAAACTGAGGAGTTGTTTTTGTCAAGCCAAGATCAGAGTATACTACAGGAACTACATAATAGATGAAAATGGATCAAATTTTTGATATTAAACTCCTTAAACTCCTTATTAAACTCCTATGACCTGCACGAGAGACTAGGCATCATCTAATAATTGGCTATATCAGACCAAGGGACTATGTACAGATTAAGAACAATACTAGGCTGTGTACGGATGGAAGATAAAAGATGAAACTGATCAAAATTATCTGATATTAATTATTAGTACAACTATTGGTCAGAATGGGCATTATTTTAACAACAACATTATCAACATCTGATAAAGTCATACATTTGTTATTAACATCAATTATTGTTGCTAGCAAATCACAAATACAATTAGGGAAAAAACACAATTAAGTTGCATGCAGAATGGAAAATGAGAGATGAAATTAAGCAAGTGATCTGATACGAACTTTTAGCCCAGCAGTAGTAATAGTATGGGAGATTTTCAAAAGTAGAAAGAACAAGGTGGCCCACATCTGTATGACAGTTGTTTAATAAGATAGTAGGAGACCTGAGCTGTGATTTGCCTGAAAAGTTACTGTAGTTTAGTGAATCAGGTAGGAACAAGAAGTACATTCTGTCTAATCCCGGTTCTGACTGGCTGACAGCGTGAAGTTAGACAAGTCACATAACACCAAAGGGCTTTCCATGCTTTCAGCGAAGCTGAGGGTAGAGGATATTTTCTTCTCTTAATATGCAACCCAATTCGGAGCACAGTCAACTACAGCAGGTTGCCCAGGGCTGTGGCCAGTCACGTTCTGAGCATCTCCAGGGAGGGAGACTCCACAACCTCTCTGGGCAACCTGCTCCAGCGTTTGACCACTCTTACAGTAAAAAAAAGTTTTTTCTTATGTTTAAGTGGAATTTCCTGTACTTCAGTTTGTGGCCATTCCCTATGGCCCTTTTACTGTCCACTGAGAAGAGTCGGGCCCCCTCTTCTTTACTCCCACACATCAAGTATTCATACACGTCGATATGACCACCCCTGCCCCCAAGCCTTCTACTCTCATGGTTACACCATCTCAGCCTCTCCTGCTATTTCTCCTTCTACGATGCAGCAGTAATCCCATGCTCTAATGTTGACTTGACGTTTTATAGGGACAGTTCTTTTCTTTGTTGGTGTACGTTGTTAGAACAGGGAGGTGTGTGACTTGTTCATACTCAGTGCCTGATCCTGCTTCCATTAATCCTTTAAACAGACTCAATTGATCCATGGAGAAAAGACTTCAAAAATGCAAAAGTATTCTTTGCAGTTCTAAAGTTACTGATCCTGCCAAGGATCACCTCAGGTAAGGAAGGATTGAAAAAGGACCATATGTAGCAAGCACAGAGTGGCTTCAACTCCCAAGGTAAGCTGCAGGGCTGGAAACTGTGAAAGATATAGAGAGGGACCTTTAAACGAGGAAGGGCTAGAACAAACACACGCAGAAGTAAAATAAGGCCTAAAGGTATATGCTTGCATAGAAGAATCAGCTCTCGCATCTGAAAGGCTTTCATGTAGAGAAAATAGACAATGGTAACAAGAAATATAGAATGCATCTGGACTAGAAGGGCAGATAGCGTGGATTTTCCATGCTGCTCTGAAAAGGTAAGAAACATATAAAGGGAACGGACCCTCTTTAATAAAGGGAATGATGCAGCATTTTGGTAGGCTGGCTACAGCTTTCTTTTCAAAATCTCCAAACTCAGGTTAAGATTGCAGTGTTCATAATTATAAGCAAGTGTGAGCACACTCATACACACACACAAAAGCGGATAACTTGAAGAAGGTGGTTTTTTTGATTTTTTTTTTTATTATTAAAGCTGTTTGTTATACGCTGACTATGCTGGTTCAGATTTTGGAGCTTTGCATCTCCGATGGCCAGAAACCCAGTCTGACAGGCTGGAGGAAAAAGGGCGACATTATTTGCATTTATTCTATGAAAGTGTATATTTTTCTCTTCCTTATTATTTAGGCCGCCGGCTACTGCTCCAGTCATTGACACCCATTAGCAGATAACAACTTACACCTGCTCCAGACTTTACTGAGAATTAACTAAATGGGACTGGTCAAGAATAAAGTCCCTATACAGAACTGGTCAGGAACAGAGCCAGATAGGAACACGAAATTAGTCAGGAATAAAAGGTTTTGCAAGTCCAGCCACAGGAATATTCTCCCTCTGAAGGAATTTTTTGTTTGATCAGATATAAGACTCTGTCTCCCCCAGTCTGCTGCAAAGATCCCTGCTCTGGATGTTGGTACAGAGGACCCAGCTGGTGACAGGACAAGAAAAGGGTTATTTCAGTTCTTCACTGTTAGTCTTGAGATGAGAACAATCCCAAGAGGGTCACTAACAGCAGAAGTAAGTTAAAAGCAGAAATATGGAGGATGTGCTACCTCAACATAACACACTGCCTTGTAGCAACAAAACAACAAGCAGACATATCTGCTCAGTAATCATTCACCTTCATTTCTTCTCAAAAATAAAAGTTATTTTCCTGATTCTTTAGCTGTCTTCTGTCTTTTTTTTTTTTTTCTCCCCAAAATTCAGGTCAAACTACAAATCCAGCAAGCGGAGAAAGCTTTAGTGTTAAGTTTAGTTA
Source organism: Struthio camelus (assembly GCF_040807025.1). Taxonomy (NCBI): domain Eukaryota; kingdom Metazoa; phylum Chordata; class Aves; order Struthioniformes; family Struthionidae; genus Struthio; species Struthio camelus. Next base: position 19,453,654 of record NC_090953.1, read on the forward strand.
TAGGATATGCACTGTAGTTACTGTCCAGTAGGATAATTAAGCAACCACCAACTTGTGATCAGGAAAAGATTAATCTCAGTATCACTCGGGGCGGGGGGTGGGAAAGGAAATCAATTGCCAAGGCACCTAAAAGGAACAAAGGGCTGCCATTGTTATTATCCAAGCATTACTGCTCTCTAAGCCTAGTTACAATGAAATATTTCATTTTAAGTTTACCTTTGTTTTGATACGGCTAGATTCAGTTAGTTGTGTACACCAATGAGAAAACATTTTTAGCCCCAGGGCAGTGCATAAGTTGTCCAACCCCCTCTTTGGTGCTAAATCCAGCTGCTACCTACAAGGATGCTTGCACCTTTACCAAGATACATAATTAAAGGAAAGCATGACATCTTTTTCCTGATCCCTCCATCTTTCTCTCTTTATGGTTTGACAAAAAAATAATGCATCAAATTTTTCTGTAACTCAGGAAATAAATTAAGTGTCTCTGTGGTCACCTGCTTTATGTCTTTATTCCCTTTTACCATCACACTGACCTGCATTACCACTGACAACCAAAAATTACCACTAAAATGTCTGCCAAAGAACCTGGAGAAGTTTATTCTCTCTCTGCTCCCCAGAGAGACAGTGGCAGGAGAACTGTCATTTGGCACACTATTTTGTCCATGTCATTGACGCAGTCATCACTTCTGGCTTACGAAGGTTTTCTGTATCATTTTTCTCCAGTTACCACCACACAGAGAGGGGCCAAACCATGGTGGGATGTGCTTTTTAATCAATGTTAAAAACAAACATAACCCCCCCCCCCCCCATGATTTTGGCACAGAAGTCATTGCAACTAATGCTTATGATGCTTATTTCCATCTGTCCACGTTCTAGGGCAAGATGAGCTTTTACCCAAAAAAAGATGAAAAACAATGAACCTTTGTAGACTTCTTTCTGCCAAAGCATAATTATAAAATCATTACAGTCAAAAGAAAGGAGTAATTCACTAGTTCTTTTTTTTTTTTCAGGGCACACAAGATGTTGCCTTCCAAAAAAAAAAATTTTTTTTTCTTACTAAAATTTTAATAAGCCCTTGGGTTTTTTTCTGAAATATTTAAGAGTAGCTGGCAAGAAAACAATTGGAAAAGAACAGATGTTAAAACCTATGAATATATACATTTCCATATTTTAAAATAAAGAAGTCCCATACTAACCGTGGCTGCATATTAGACAAAAAGAGAAACAAGAACTCAGCTCCTACTTCTGTGTGCTCCTCCTGTATCTTGTCATAATGCACTGGTTAACTAGATGCTCCATACTGGAAAGCGTCAAGTGCTATTAGAAGAAATTGTTAATGCAACTTGCTTTTACTCTTTCTAACAAGAAACCAGGCTTGTACTGCACTGTGGTTTCAGCCAGTTTAGCTGTTTTACAGCACATAATTTGTTCTCAGCAAAGCCAGAAATAATTTATGGATACCATGCACAGGAAAACTTATTGGGACTACCAACTACAGCCGCGTGTGTACTTTGCGGTTTCAGTAGTTCTGACCTCCCTGCGTGCTACACGATATGAGTGAAGCAAACGGCTTCAAAACGCAGCACGAAAATGCAACTTCCTTACTAGCTACCAGCAATGCCAAACTTCTGTTAAAATCCCCTGTTAATTGAAAGCAACTTTTTTTTTTTTTTTTTTGAAATTACCATTTCATAATAGCAATGAGACACCTCAGGTAATGTATTTATAAATGATTACTGTACCATTCAGGTAGCTAAAGTAGCTTACTCTTCAGCCACATTCCCAACAATACCTCTGACATATGCCTTAATCCCTTTGAAACATCCTCCCTGCTGTGCTTTATTGTTTATACATACACTGACTACAGAGAATGTAAATACATAAATACATAACATACTGCTGGAATACTCAAAACTTCTTTTTGACCATAGAACTTCATGGATAGCTACCACTTCCAGAACATCATCTATTGAACCTATTTAAATATGTACATTACCACCTCAAAATAAGAAATGCTGCCAGTACTTCTAAACTAACAGTGTGTTCAGGGCAGAGCCCTCGAGGCGGCAGGTGAAAAGCAGGGAACTTGGGTAAAACAAGACAGAATATCAGTCTCCGCCTTCCAAATCCCTGCATTTTTCCTGTGATAAAAGCTGAAGGATAACAGCAGCACATGGGTGCCAGTCTGGGTACACAAAGGCACTCTAATAGCAAAGCAAGAGCGTTGCCACTGAGACAACCTCACTGCCAAAGGCTCTCGCGGTCAAAGGCTCTGCCTAATCACAGCACTGCACAAACTACACTCTTATCTGCACAACGGCACCAGGTAAATGAAAATAGTCATTTCCTAATCAAATTGCTGGAAATCTATCTGAATCTAGCAACATGAATGTGACTGGTTATCTTATAAACATTCAGTAGTTCAGACTAAAATAATACAAACGAGATTTAATATGAGTGATGATGCAGACCTTTTTAAACTGATTATTTAAAAGAGAAAAGTCCCCACCTCACTGGTTATACAACTGCAAGTTTGCGTAGAGGCTGTCCTTAAAAGCAAGTTTCTAAAGCAACTCAGACTAACAGAAAAGGGATTTTAGCTTAAATCTTATTTCTATCACTATCTTCCACTACCAAATTTAAAGGTGCAAAGTAATGTTTTAAATGTGTACACATGAACATATCTATACAATTGTTTAAATCATCTTTACCTGATTTCCTTCATTACAAACGGGGCACGAGGGAGCAACTGAGGTACCTAAACATAGACATCTGGTGCTATTTTTAGATGCCTTAGGGTATCCCATCTGGGCTTTCAGCTGCTGTTTTCGAGGGCATTAAATTGTCTGTCACGCTTGCTAGTCCTGACAACTGCCTTAGGTACCCAAAGCACCTAAAATGGTATTAGATGTCTATTTTTAGGCTCCTGAATCTTTTTCTCAGTGTCTCGAGAAAGTGTAAATGAAGAGGAGAACTGGTGTCCTGAAGTTCGTCATTTATCTCAAACACAAGTGCTCTAGAAAGAACAGAAGTGTGAAGTCTTGACTTTGTCTCACTAATGTATGTTTCCACTCTGTTGCAAGGAGATCCATCCCTGGCAAAGTATATAGTATGTCCTCTGTTCTTACAAGCAAAACCTATGGCAACTAGAAAAGCCGCGTCAGATTTTTAGGCAGGTAAACAGCATCTCAGTTCCAAAAACAAACTGGATTTACAAGAGACAGAAGAATAAAGTACCCCCTCTTTATCGACAGTTCAAGAAGAATCACTCTCTGGCTCGTTCTGCTTGCAATTTGTGGAACAGCATGAAAAACCACACAGGAATCCCCCCCCCCCCCGTATTTCTTAAATATTGTCTCTCTTTGCAATGTAACTTCTGGTTGACCCCTCTGTCTGGACAATCATAAGGAAGAACTGCAACCAAGGTCATGGTGAAGTCTGAAAATGCAGTAGCTTGAATGCACATTCCCATCCCAGCCAGGCGAGTTGTATCACCTTTCTTATTCAACCTACTAGCTCATAGGATTGTAGTAAGTCTTGTTGCAATATACAGACTTCAAGCATATGGAGGAGCTTTATATAACATACATACCATTCATTCTTAGGGGTTCCTGCTTTGACATTCACTTTGTGGAGCATTTTCCGTACTCATTCTTGAATATTCTTCTAAGCATTGTTCCAAACAAAGCTACATAATGTAGGAACAAATTGTCTGGACATGAATTAGGAAGAATGGGCATTCAAGAAATGCAAATCACATAAGCTTTCCTCTGAACAGATGGGGAAAAAAGGAGGAAAAAGAAAAGAAAGATAGGAATTTCTAGCTGCATGCAGGAAAAAGACCACCTTTAACAAAGATGGTGCAATTGCTTTTCAGGCTCCCTTCTCCTCCCAGTTCCTTCCTCCGCTCCCCACCCCAGCACATTAATCTGGCTAATTCAAGCACAACTTATTGTCACAACATCTCATGCCTTTTATTTTTGCACCTGTAGGTCAAGGGATTTCCATGTCATTTTCTAAGCTAGATTTAAACCATTAAAAAAAGAACAATTACTCTTAGGAAATCTCTAGTTAACCACAACTCCTATAGCTTTATTTCAAAACTTTAAACTGTGCCTCATCCATGTTTCTACTTCTCTAGTCATTTATTGTAGATTTGTCCTAAGTATTTTTAATAACAATACCTGTTGACAAAATTAAAGCTATGCTAGTTTTATACCAGTCCTAAAAAATATCCAAAGGAATACTGCAGGAAGGAATATATTTTTAAATGAGAACAGAAATGGTTACTTATACCAGATAATTTCTTGGTCACATGAATTTTTATTAAGTCAGTGCAATATACTGTATTGCAAAAAAAAATTTTTTTTTTTTTAAATAAACAACTGATATTAATTGCTTCCCAAACTTTGCATTTAGTTCAGGCCTATAATGAAACACTAAGAGTTACTAATTCAGCCCCAGGATCCCCAGGAGTAATTGTACGGTTCCACTGTCCTTTGTAGTTTTACAGTTATTTTCAGGCATGAAAATATTTCATATAGTATTAATATCCATTTAAGAACATGACATATACCTTCACTACTACAAACAGCATTAAAGTAAGTACTTTACGTCCAAGAAAGAAAGTAATTTGGAAATTAATTGAGGAAAACAGAATGTCCCATCAGTTATGGAGGGGCAAACCCCAAGTTACCAGGCAATGTGCAACAGTTAAATTTATTTTGGACTAAATTTTCACTCTCAGCTATGAAGATGTTAGGTGATCAACGAACCTTTGGCTTCCCCTTGGCTCTGAGCTGCCAGCCCAGCTCTGGGAACACCACGAAGCAGGCTCAGAGAGCTGCCAGCTCAGCTCTGCTGCCGCCACCACTGCATTCCCAGCACAGCCAATGCCCGCCACAGCAGAAAACAGTCCTACAGCCTCTTTACTTGCAAAACTACTGTGCCTCAAGGGTGACAGGAGCAAATCAATGCTGTTCATTCTGCGTGGAGAGGAGAATAATCGAAATTTATTTTCAGTAACAAAACTTGAATGACTGCAAGATCATCATTTACCTTGGAAAGGAAATCCACTCACCATCCTTCCACGACAGGCCACTCTCTGCTACAAGGCAGATAGGGAAATTGAAGATCACTCACTCTGCTAAGTCTGTTCTCCTCAGGAAAAGACTCCTTCATATTCACATCAGGTCATGCAACCAGTAAGTTAGAAGACTACCCAGAAAAATAAAATCTGGTTACCTAGAACATAGGACTTCAAAATGCCTCTTCAGTCTCCCCAGTTGTCTGCATAATTACATGTTCAGCTGTTGAAGATGGAAGGAAAAGTGCCCTTTCCTTTTAGATCACCTGCTTGAACTTAATAAGTAGATTATTTTTATTGTGTTTATATTGCAGCAGCACCTAAGATGAAGAATACATGTAATTCTTTTAAGTTGATAATCTCTCTAACAGCCATCTCATGGCTTATTTTAACCAACCAACCAACCTGATGTCAGCACATTAAATGAAATCTGCTAAACTCTGCATATACAAAAAAGACTGAAGAAGCCTTCAAACTGAAATTCAGACTTTTTTCCTGGACCTGTCCCTGTTCCCAGAAACACATGGCCAAGAGATATTGTCACTCACTGGAGAATTATTTTTAATTTCCTATGGATTGCAAAAAAAAAAAAAAAAAAAAGTCTAACAATTGAACAAAAACAAAGGTCCCTCAATCCCAATGTAGCTCAGAGTGTGAGCAAACAGATGCTTTCTGACCAGGTTTTCAAGTGACAGCATTACAAGTACTTTCTGTTTGTCTGGGTAATACTGATTTCTATAACCTGGGCCTGTGATCTTCTTGGTCTGAGAACTTTCTTCTACTTCTTTCAGCTGTATACAACTGCCTCATGACAAGTCTCCCAAACTGATATACACAAAAATATTACCATATATATTATTACTGTTAAAGCCTTACTTTCCTTACCTTCTCCCTCCCTCCACAAAGTTTCAGAAATCTTCAGAATGCCTGTTCATCACCCCCTTCCACTTTCGACAAATCTTTCCATTTTCCAAAACAATTACTTTCAGGGTGGTTTTTTTTTTCTTAACTGGAAATTGGATTTTCAGAAAAAGTTTTTCTTCTTTTTAAAATAAAAAATATTTTCCCCTGAAAAGCAGTTCAGAAAATATTTCAGCTCACCAGTCCTGCTGCGATCATGACTATTTTTTAAATCATAATTTTCCACTTGATAGAAATCCTGCTTGAAGCAATCTCGGCATCCAAGCGTACCTGCACAAATGCAGGAGCATTTCACCAACCTGACCACGCACCGTGCGGCCCCCAATATTGGAAGGGGACAGAGCACTGCAAACTAAAGTGCTCTTAAGAAAATATACTCAAGAATTAAGCAAACCCAAGGGCACCTGTAGGTTCTAGCAGGGGTACTGTGACAGTATCTTGAGAAAAATCACTAACACAAAAATATCTAAATCCATTTAAAGTTTATAAATCAAAGCCACCACTTTAAATGCCAAGATGAAACTAATAAGCACAAAGAGGAAGAGGTTAAGAAGGGACAAAGAAATCCACTTCGAATAGGCATGATTTTGCAAGTTTTCCACAAAGGTTTTCATCCTTTTTCAAAGTCTTTTACCAGCGGAGGCTTAAGATACACTTGCACTGTTCTGATCATGCGCATACACTAAAAGAGCACTATATGGCAAAACTTCAAAAGCAATCTCAAACTGTGAGCACAAATGGAGGGTAAAGCTCTCAGCAAAAAGGAAGGTATTCCGGATCTCTTTCATCATCCCGTTATTTCCCCTAGATCTATGAGAATGACCTCCAACACACGTAAATTAAACATCATCCCCATCCTAAGCTACATATCAGTATGCATCCGTGTTCTACTTCTCTAGTCATTTATTACAGCTTTGTCATCAGCATTTTTAATAAAAATATCTGTTGAAAAAATTAAAGCTATTTTCTAGTTTTATCCCAGTTTTATAAAATTATCTAGACTAGGATCAAGGCCTAGCCATTTCCTTACCTCTCGATAAGCATGGCTATCACTATGTATCAACAGTCATGTAGAACCATCGAGAATAATCCCAACTTAGAGGCATCCATAATTCTCAATCTCAAGGGGCATCCAGAGTTCTCCTTTTGGACCACTTTCACCCTTGGGACACACTGGCCGCTATCAACATCGACCATTCGCAATACCAGGAGACCGAGAAAAGTACTGCTATGCATACTTAGCACCAGGGAACAACATATCCAGCTATCCATCCCTATAGATAGCTAATGACTCCATCTCGGCTCACATCTAGAGCTTTTGCTCTCTTGACTAGTTTTACTCTCACTGAGGCATCAGCGTTCATCAACACTGAAAGCTCTCTATATGAAGAGGCATCGCTAGCTACCAAGTTCCATTCCAATCAATATCGATAGGTTGTAATAAGTGTGGGGGGGGGGTAATAAGTGCAGGGATATATTAAGTGGTGTAGAGGAGCGTGTTAACTGGTGAGGGGCATGATAGGTGGTAAGGGCCATGATGAGTGGCGGGGGGGGCACAGTAAGTGGCAATCAGCGGTATCAATATCGATCCCTATCAATAGGCAGCAATTCTTCTCACTCTCACCTGGAACCTATAGCTTTCACTCTCCCAGCAGTTTTGCTCTTGGTTTGCACCAGACTTGAAACATTGACCATCCTTAGTTTGGACAGGCCTCCATGACTATCATTTGCCAGATATATGGCTAGGCAACAACATCTATAGAAAGCTATCCCCATCAATATATATCGATTCTTAACGATCTGGATTGGGAACCAGGCCTAGCCATTTCCTTACCTCTCAATAAGCATGGATATCAGTACACACTTGCTACTATCAACATTGATCGTTCACAATATCGGGAGACCAGGATGAGTACCTTTATGCAGACATAGTGCCAGGGAACAACACCTCCAGCTATCCATCCCTATAGATGGCTATCAATTAATGTTTTGGGTGCTTTGGCTTGTCTGTCCAGTTGTAGGCTATTGGCAGCTTCACTGCCCTGCCCCAAATCCCTGCCAATTTTCTCCCCCGTACCAATCAGAACATAAGAGTCATCTCCTCTCCTACTGCTCCTAGGCATATAATAAGCTTACTCAGTACTAACAGGTAGTTTAATGCACCCCTATTTAGTTCCTGACACCTCCTGGGTTATGTCTTTACAAGCCTGATTACAAGCTGAACCGCTCTGGTTCAGCACAGGGCTGATGCTCCCCACCTGACAGGAAAGGAAGAACTGCATAAGTACAGAAACAACAATTAGGAAGTCCCTGGTCTTAAAGGAGGCAGAATTGGTTTTCAAAGACAATGATACACATCTTAAAACAAAAAAAAAAAGGACAAGCTGCCTTCTAATGTCAGTCCTTTCGCTGCAGGGCTTACTCTAATACAGCTAATAAACGAACCAGCCACCTTTCCAGTTTTTTGCCTGAGTCTGAAAATTGGGCAGTAAGTGGAAAAATCTGTAGTCTTTATTGTTCTTACATTTCTCAGTTGTTAATCCTGCTATATGCAGACTAAAGGCATCCACAGACTAATCTGAGCTACGGATTCCACAGAATGGGCTGCATTCGCCACATCAGACTCATTTCCCATACCGTGTAATCCAAACAAATCCTGCAGACCTTTCACAGTTGATACATGGGGGCTGAGAAGGGCAGCTTTTGCCACCAGAATTTACTGGAAATGTCCTGAATTTACTGGGAGTGTTACCTAGACAAAAGTCTCAGAAAAAAATTCCAGCTACAGCCAAAATTATAAAAGATCTAATTAAATAGGGGGTTTGTTTGTTTGTTAGCTCTTTTCCCAGCAAGGAACACGGAGTTAGGTCCCGTCAGAGGTTTGCCAATAGAAAAAGTGTTTAATGATGGCACTACGGAACTGGTCCATTTTGCTTATATCCATAATGCAGACATAGTTAACTAAGAGTATTATGGGGTCTGTGAACCTGAAAAAAGATTTTAGCCTCTGTAGATAAGACTTTCAACAGTTATCCTTTTATGTAGCTTTTGTAATTTCAAGGAAGAGCAGAGAACACTGCACGACTGGAATTTACCCCAGGACACTCAGCTATGACTTAATATAGTGATGTTACTTCTGAACACACAAGCACTCTCTGGGCAGATGGATGGTTGCCATATCTCATTCCAGGATTTGAAGACATGAGGAGAAGCTCACTGCAGTAGTTCCGAAGTGTTTGCAATGCACGGGATTTTGCCAAGCAGATATTCAACAGGCTTGGAGTCACTTCTCTCAAAGCTGTGGACTTCATTTGCACATCCACAGTCAATATGTAGTATATTCCTAGATGAGGTACAGACCAGGTTCCAGCTCCAGTCAGGCTCCAGTCAGGCTGCCGTAGCAGTCTGGAAATCTGAACAAGCGTACCAAGTCTTTACAAACACTACCTTTCTGGGAGAAACACAGGACATATTCGAGGTGTCAGGTGGTCACAGAGGACAGCAACATATCTAAAGTTTCTCTCCTCCCACAGCAGCTCAGCTCAGCCTAAAGAGTGTATCTGACCCTTCCTAAAGCAGCCACGTAAAAACCATCACGTACCGAAAACCAAAATTGGCATTTGCCATTCTGCTGATGGTGGTACAGAAATGGGAGAGTAGCTCAGGAAAGAAAAGCAAACTAAAAGTAATTTCATGAAAGTCAGTGCAGTGTAGGACCTAAAGACATCAGTGGCAAATCTATGTGCGGCTATCTGCAGGGTCAACGACACATTGATATGTCTGATCCTGACCCTGATAAAGTCAATGGGAAAAGTTTCCTTGGACTTCTACGACACAGGATTAAGCTCTCAAATGAATGGACTTCTTGTATGTATTCATTTAGAATTCTTTAATTACTACAGAAAAAGCTATTTGTCCCTCCACAGGTTTGTATTATTATACTTCAAGTCATTCGCGTTGTTATTTGTATGAGACATAGCCAGAACTGAGCTGCTTGGACAAATGATGTTTCCATGAAATATAATTGGACTTTTTTTTTTTTTTTTTTATGATTTCAGTTTTTCCAACATCTGTTTAGACTGACTTCATTTAAAATAAATATTTCTTCTGATAAATATATTTTTGCCATCAGCTAGAGTTCTTTCATATGATAGCTATTGCTGCAGCCAGAATTTAGGGTGGCAAGCCTGAGAATTTTGTAATTAAATCAACAAAAAAAGGACATATATATGGATAGATAGACATAGAAATAGTTCTTTCATATGCTTATCATTGCAGCCAGAATTTAGGCTGAAAGTCTGAAAATTTTGTAATTAAACAAACAACAGCAAAATACACACACACACACCAGGCAGTGACAGCACATCCTGTTTCTTGTTTTCTCCTCCAGTATCATGCAAGGATGTTACTTACTGTACACATATGCAGCAAGGCACAGCTGTGATCAAGTTCCGCCCCTGGACATGCACTCTGGATAACAGCCATCAGAAATGAAAGGTCTCCCAAGAGAGAAAAGAACTCTGCAGCTCTGTGCTGGTTCAGTAGAAAACTGTTTCTCTGTGAGGTGAGATCTGCAGCTGAGCCTCCTCAAAATGAGTTCAGGTAGAGCCAGTCATTTTATTTTGTTAATATTAAGTTAAATAGCCCAAAATATTACAAGATTGAGCCAAATTGCTCTCTCCCCTTCTAGTCCGCAGCATGCTATTTCATGCGGTGTAATTGCCCAGGTCATCTCCAGCCTATGCTGACAGTAAGCCAAAAGTACTTTTTGTTGCCTTACCCATTATTTTAACTCCACAATAAAATAGGAACACTCATTCACCAACCTATAACAATTATTGTCAGCAAGTACTAAACCTTTCATATTACAAATGTGTTGTTTTGCCATTGCTTTCTCACATGTATCAACCCTTTTACCTACTATTAGAGCAGCCTGCTGATTATAGCGTGTGTGGCACTTGCATTAGCAGGATATACCTCAGCTCTGTCCCGTGGAACGGCATTTAGCCCATGCTGACTAAGATGCTTGCAGTTCTGAGCCCGCTACAGGCTAGCGGGGCTAATGCTATTTCTCATAGTTTTGGGGGGATGGGACTACAGCTTCCACATGCACACATCCAGGCTTTTAGAGTGACTCCAAGAAAGAGAAATCTCAGCTACTTAAAAGGTTTCGTCCCAGGCCCTCAAATTCTTCCGTCTTACTGCGAGTTTCTCACAATGTGCTATATCGCACAAGTCCCAGAACACACATGGCACAACACTGGCACAAAGCATCACAGGGAACTGGCCAGAATGCTGCACACTTATTCCAAAGATATCACTATCACAGATTTGGAGATGTAGTCATAGCTGTCCATGGGGACTTAATTATTTGTGATCACTGTTCTACTACAGTTAGCACACAAAAGAATAGTACAAAATCAACTTGCTGAGTAGTCTGCCTTTCCTGAGCTTTGCTTTTCTGGGTCCAGGACTGCCACCCTTAACTCCTTTGAGAATGACTTCCACATTGCTCAGAGCCTGAGGAGGGTTAGAAAGCAACACATGTCACAGGAGAAACAACAAAATGGGCTTTACATGATACTCTAGTACAGTGGGTCAGAGGCTCCCTCTCACTCAAGAGGTGTTTGTTACTAAACAAAAGGAAAACAAAACAACGTTGTTTACAACTAGTTGTATCAAAACACACCTACTGCACATATCAACTGGGAACCATGCAGGAAGAATGACATCAGTCCATGAGGTGCACTTATTAAACTGCACAGTAAGCAGCTGTGTAAACTGTCTATTATTATTTTTGCCTGCATTGTTATATTTATGTTTTATTTCTGAACCTGCATCCCCTCTTCCCCCCTCTCTCAGCAAAAAGATTACCAATAAGACTTTAACGCCTTCTTATAAGAAAAGGAGAAATACATTAAAATTATAATGTTCTCTAATTCTCACTAAAATCTACAGAAAGTGTTCCACTAACACTAGAGACTGAAAAAAATGGACCCACAGTAACAGGTTCTTTTCTCACTTCACTCCAAAATGTTTGAATAGCCTAATTAAAGGTGCACAGCAAGTGTCATAACGTTTGTCTCCTTAATGATTGCATCTCAGAGGGAACAGAAAGTGTGAATATCAAATCCTATAGAAGGCATCCAAACAATCTGCTCCACACAGCTGATGCACTGGACAAACATTATTTATTTCATTGCTTTGATGGTGACAAGTATCAAATTAAGTGCAAATTGCTTCTCACTAAAGCAGAAGTCACTAAGAGCGTTAGGGACAAAAACACAAGAATATAACCAAGTTGTATTTTGTTCTGTATATTCTGGTGCTTATAGCATCAGAAATGAAAATGCCTAACATGCTCCTTTATATTTAACAGGTTTAGAATAGCCATTTCCATGAATATAAGAAAGTTATTTAGCTTGAGTGGATCAGCTTTCTTAAAACGACGGACCTTAACCCTTCCAACTCTAGCGCTCCTTAGAGTCCACCCATATTGATTCTCAGTCCTCCGCATACCTACATTTTCTTCCTCCTGCTACTGGATAAGAGACATGAAAATTCTTCCATAATAGGCAATCACCTGCAAGTTCCTAGCCCAGTCATTTACCCTGTGAAGGCCCACACAAGCAAAATAAGCGTGCAGGCTTCTGAGTTCTTATCAGAAACTTGCCTGTTGCACTACTCTGGAATCTCAAGCGGCTTGTAATAGGAAAGATTTTTACAGCTAGCCTCTATATTAGAATGAGTTTTCTCTTGGAATAAAACATTTGCTTAATATGACTATAATTATTTACTCATGATCTTTTCAGACTTTTGGAAAGCTAATTCTAGTTTCACTGACATAAAATGACAAATAATACAGAACTGAACTCCCACAGGTATCATCAGATGGGCTGTAGAAGTTTTTGTTGCTTCCAGAAAATGATGGGGGGGAAGAAAATGAGAATATGTTCTATCTGTTATAACGTAAGAATAAAATGACGCACGTGGGGTTTTTGATATGCAGTAAGATTCAGATGGCCAAAAAAATCATTGAATTGGATTTTTGTTTTTATTATTGTTTACTAGGACAGCAATATGTTTAAGCCCTCTGGCTTGAGGCAGAGCCTTTGTTGTTCTCTATATGTGTTATATAGTCTCACTAACATTTTTCTCCAATCAATGTGACATTAAAAAATACTGCATATCAACTTGATAAATAAATAATACTTTGTGGGGGAGGGGAATGGTATTTTCTTGGCTATACTATCTGATTGTGATTTTGTTTTGAGAGAGGAGGGGTGTTCCAGGTAAAGATTTTCTGTGTTTGTTTTACAACTCAGCTGCTTAAGCAGCCATACCAACTGAATCTCCCAAGCTCCTGCTGGTTAGAGATGCTAAATTTGATGCTTTTTTGTCTAAATCTATAATGATCTACCAACCTAGTTATGCAGGCTGCGTTCCTGGTAAATCAACTTTGTATAGAGTAAGGCACACTAAGACGTTTTCAGAGGGCTGTTAATTTGTTAGTAAGTTCTTTATGATCACTGCCCTTTAAAATTAAAGTATAGTGCCAGAGCAGGTGGCAAAATAAATTGCAAGCATCTCCAGCACACAGGCAAAAAAATTATCTGTGATTAAAAGAGGTATACAATCATCCATTTCTCCTTTCCCACATGAGCATGCTATATAAACAGTATTTGCATAATATATCTGACTACATTACAGAACCTAAAGATCCCTCCCATGGTATGTTGCCAGGAGCCTGAAAATCACATTAAGTTGCCTCTACGTTTACAGATCTTGTAACAAAGGCGAATGCGCACGCTTCTGCTTCTTCTTGGAATGAGTTCAGAACTGTGAGCTACTAGTAGACAAAGTCTGCATTTGAATATATTTCATTCAGCCTGTGATAAGTAAAAGATGACACTTTTAGGCACCTCAGGCCTCCAGTGGTTAATCAGGGCTATTCAATAATGCAAAACTGGTGCTAAAATAAAATCTCCTTTTGACTTTTTTGTCTGAGTTTTTTATTTGAGTTTCCTTATGGAAAGACAGCACATCTTCTAGAAGAAGTGGCTCAAGGCTTCAGATAACCACTAGCCCATCTAAAAGTGGTTTCACAACAGCAATCTTTTGCTGAAAACTATCTTTGTGGCAATAAAACTAAAATCTAACTGGGCATAAATACAGATAACTGCTTCTGTCAAGCTGAGTCTCTTTTACATAAGTCTGTTCAAAATGTTCAAAAATGTTCAAAAATGTTCAAAAAAATCACAGAGGCACATAAAAGTTTAGGTTGGAAGGAAGGTCACGAGTCCAGCTTCCTGCTCAAAGTAGGGTTAACTTCAAAGCTATCATAAGATAGCTTTATATTATGATAAAGTTATCAGAGACTCTAAGGCAATTGAAGCATGTGCTTACACCAATGTTTTTCCTTTCTAGGGTAAAACCATAAAGTGAAACGTTTTCACTGGTAGTAATCCCTGTGGAAGTTTTGTAAGGAAAGTCCAGGGCTGGGGAAAGGACCTATATCCTTCTCCCTTCCCAAACCATTACTCAATAGTAGCTGGGGGTTCTGACTTGAAGCCATCTCAGTCTCCAGCTCCACAGTCAATACCAAGAGTTGAAATTATGCTCATAGGTGTATATATGCAACTTTACCATTGACTTACTGCATTTTAGCCTTAGCTGTGTCAGATCTTGACTTTCTTGGCTCAAAATGCTTGAAGCCCATCTAGCCGATTGCAAGTTCCAAATGCTTGATCTTACATTTACCCTTTGCCTCCTGGTGAAACGTTGCAGAGAAGTACAGGATATTGCTGGAAGGTCTTTGAATTGTTTCTTTGAAATTTGCTGGCAACAAGGACCTTAGAAATGAAAGGATATTCACTTTTAAGAGTGCCATGATCAAGACAGAATCAAACTCCCTTCCAGTACCAGGAAGTACTTTATGAAAAGAGGGGTAGAGTTTATGACAGACATACAAGGGGATGCCCTCTAAAGAGTATATTCTCTGTAAAAGGAAATACAGCTGCAGATTTTTCCTATACTGATGAGAAACGCAGTACTACAACATGGATTTTTTAAAAAACTATACAAAACTTGTATTTAATGGGTATAGCTTAATTGGCTGGCCTTATTCCCCTGCAATTTAATGACACTGAACAGAACAGAATATTGGAATGGCTATAAAACACTTACTAGGCAATTATAAAGGTCAAAACAGTACACTATTACCTCTCATACATACATACATATATATATATGCTTTCATTACATAACTCAACTGAAATCCTACCCTCAAAGCAAAGACTACAACGGTGTTTCATAAAGAGTTTTTTTTCCTCCTCTCCCAATAATTACTGAAAAAAGTGAGGGAGAAATCAGACTTGCACGGATGAATTCTGACTCCTTATAAGAAGTTTAAGAGTTAACGAATTAATATTTACTTATTACAGCTCACCATCTGAAAAAATGCATCCACCTGGATATGGCAACTGCACTGTTTCTCATAAGCTTCCCTCTACTCTCACAGCAATCATCACTGGTAACTCCATCTTACTCATTTAATGAGCCTTCAAAGCAATACATTAGCAAGCAGCATTCTTTTAAAGCAATTTGTTTCCAACTATCCACCTAATATTTCTCCATGTTACACGAATTTACCTTTATGAAAAAGAGAAATACTGAACTTTTCATTAATCAAATAATTACTCACCGTTATCAAGGATAATAGAATATCTAACTAGTTTTCTCAAGTACTTCTGTGGTACAAAACAGATGCACTAATTATCTCTAGCTTTAAAGCAGTTCCCCTACAAGCTCCCTGTAGGGCACTCCCATTCTCTGCATATCTCCCCCCCCACCCAAAATACTGGTTTTCATCACTGTTCCAATCTGAAACAGATCCTAATATTGAACTAAATGCAGTAATATGCAGTATATTCATATTTTAAAACACAACTTCCTAGTGAGATATTTGAACTGTGGTAAGACAAATATTTCCTTCAGAAGGGCGCTCTCTCTGCACAGAGCAGACTGCTAGATAACTACACATCATATTGAGATAACCGCTAGGTCTTCACAAACATGCTGCAAATATCCTTTTCTCCAACTACAGTGAAGATACAGATACAAAAGAAGCCTCATATATCTGCAAGTGTATATACAGTACACAAAAATGTGTTGTTAACTAAGGGTAGACATTTTGGCAACTGCTAAAGTGTGCAGAAGCACAAGCCCAACGGAATAAACAATAATTTGAATATATATCCATGTAACACAGTGATCTTGAAAGTTTAATCCAGAGAAGAAATCCCAGCATGAAACTCATTTAACCTATTGCACATTTATCAGCAAGGCTGGCCATGTCTTGGTGTTGAAACCAGAGGCATTGAACATATTATAAAGCAACTTTACCAGAGCGAGGTCTGAGTTTTAAAACAGATAATAGATAAAAAAGCAGATATTAGAACCATTTAAAGCAAACAATAGAACCATTAGAATTCAAGTAGATTATTAGACAGACAGTACTCTGCCAATACCAAGCTATTCAGACCAATATGTCAAGGTAACTGCTTCAGGGTAAAACTTGCTACAAATATTCCCAAGAGGAAAGATGCACAAACTCTGATGAGCCTTGTAAATATGCTAGAGGAAGTATGTGCTCAGGTGAGGCCAAATGAATTAAACTGCCTGGAATACATCTTAAAAGCTTTTTTTCTTTTTTTTTGGTAATTGCCAATAATGATTAAAAAAATCTTTGTGATGCATCCTACCAGCTCTGCCTCGGACAAGTGGCACTTTATTGTCTCTTCAATCTCCTCACTAATATATTAATACCAACAAATGACAAACCTTCAGACAGGCAAAATCTTACTTCCAGTATAGCTCCCAACTCTTCCTAGAGGATCCATCTTGTCTTCTGTTTATGGTTTAATTTTCCCTCTGGAGGACTCAGGCCTCTGACGTGAACAGTCCTGAGTTCTGCTTCTTGGGTCAGCACAAAAGAGCCAAACTTTGCATTTTCAAGCCCGTCTCCAGCTCTAGCCCAACCTTATTAGGCCTGCTGGCTATTACAAATCTCAACATAATATTTCATAGGTTTCCAGTGGATTTACTGGAAATGCTATGTACTTCCTGGGGCAGTGATGTTGATAAATGGTAAGTTGTCTCTTGATGAATACAGAAAACTTTCTATGATTTCTGTGTGTTTGAGAGACAGGGCAATCTTTCACCTCACTCTCGTTCTCAGTCAAAGCCTGGATGAATTACAAGTCATTTTGCCTGCCTCAATAAAAATATCCAGCAAGGCAAGCAGCCTCCCAAGAGTACTAAAGAACAGCCTGGGCAAGGTTGCCATGCTGTCTTCTAAGGCACAATGCTGCTAGACATTGTACTGAAGGGAAAAGAGCTGCTCAGTCCCTGAAACAACACTAAATGCAAAGCATTTAGTGAGCAGACCAGGAATATGCTTACACTTATCTACCCATTTGGGAAAACACACACACTCTAAAGAGTAGATTATCTAAAACATTAACTCTGTCATCCATTGAACAATTACACTATTTATCCAGTCTTCAAATCTGCGCTAAAGTATTATTGCCTTTGCCTTCCCTCCTTAGGGCCTCTAATGGACGGGCTAGCAGAAACAATCTGGTTTTCATACTATTTTTTGCTGAAATTTTCCAGAAAGGTGAAGTGAGGCACCTCACAAAAACGCAGTGTTTCAGCCCAAAGTGTTTCAAACTGGTAAGCACATGGAGAGCTGTTTTTACAATGTGAAGCACCTGACAACCATAATGACCTATTATGTAATGCAGACAAGTAACTGATTTGAATGGAATTTGGTACTACCGTCTCACAACTCATTTTATGGGGTGATGGGTTTTTCTATTGGCTGTCTCAGACATAAGTTTGAATATTTGATTATTCAAGCTCAGTTTCAAAGATAAATGTTATTCCAACAACAGCCTCTACAGACTAAATGAAAAGTAGCTATTAATTGTACAAAAAGCCCTGATGCAATTATTCTACTTACTGTTGTGAGCAGAATTAGATCTCAATGGTAAATAGTGTCATAAAGTAAGAAAGGGACCATATCTTTGCCTACCACATGAGTGACCACTTCAGGTGACTAGAAAATATTTGAATTGGTAAGATATTTGTGTTTAATTCTGCGATGCTTTTATGCATTCTCCAGTACCACATGATTCTGAAAGGAGAAATACTATAATATGGAAAAGTCACTGCAAGTTTTTGGCTGATTTCTGAGATGTGGGGATGGATTTCTGAGTATGTGGCTGGTCCTACTTTGCCAGTCTAGTCTAGCGAGTCATCTGTAAAAAGAATAATAAAAAACTCCACAAGCTCTGGGACTGGTTTCATTCAAAGGGAGCAGCTATACTACTAAATGCAAAAACCAGCCCAGCAGATCTAGAGTCTGCAAAGATACCTATTTGTTAATGAAAATTGCCCTCGCCCAACATGCTTTTCACATTTTTTGTTCCCCTTTGAAGAGGTTACTCTGACAGTGCTTTAGACACCCAAAGAGTTCAACAGTCCTCGTCAGACCTGTGGTGAAAAATGGAACAAAGCATGTTACAGGCTGATGACCTGTTCCTTTCCTGCCTAATTGCTCCCTGAAGTGTTATCCAGGCAAGGAGATACCTGCAAATATGGTTCACGTTCCTGAAAGATGCTCTGATTAAAAATCTGCAAACACACTTTTACGTTTGGCATCTTCCTTCAGGAGCATGCTGCTGCCTGTTGCAGATTCTCACAAACAGAAAATACATATGGAAGCAGTATGAGTCAATGAGGGTCTCTGCTAGTAAAGACAAAAAAAGTTTCATTATTTTATCTAACACCTTAGGGTAAATCCCAAGCACAAAAAAAAAAAAAAAAAACAAGAAAAACCCACACACACAACGCACCACCACCAGCAACCCCCTCACCCCCCAAAAAACCATCCACAACTGTTGTCTCATCAATTACACCTCACGTCTAATGCTTGCACCACTGGGGGAAGGGAAGGGGGGGAAACGACCACACACCCAGAAGCTTGAGAATTCAAGCATATAAGCAAAAGGAGTCCAGTACCACACGAGGAATATTAAGGACATTACTAAGTTCATCAAGTAAGCTAAGATGACCTTAGTTCCACAGGTAATGAACAAAATTACTACATTATGAAAATGTTTTTTCTGATCGAGTATAGAAAAAAATAATTAGAGCGAATCCATTTAGAAAACCCACTGTTGGTATGGCCAACTAGATCCCAGAATCTTAAACCTAGGAAGAAGAAAGGATGCTATATGCCTCCTCATATTTAATGACTTCTACATCCAAAATTGTCAAGCTTTCTGAAAATTCCGCAAAAAAAAAAAAAAAGCGTCCGAACTAGGATTCTTACGTGCTAAGTTTCAAGATAGCAGGAAGAAGAAATTTTGGAAACAGTTATGTACTAGAAGCATTGCGAGATGTCATTGCAGTTACCTGAAATCAGGCAACGTGGAACAAAAGCTTTGGAGTTTTGAAGTATAGACCTTCATGTGCATCTTTAACGATTACAGGCAATCACACTCCACGTCCCAACAGCACTCATTTCTCTTTTTGCTTTTGATGGAATGTTATTCTTTGACAATAACAAAATTCAATTAAGTTTCCCTGGTAATGTGAAATAGTCAAAGAAAGCTTGAAGAATTTACTGAAACTGACAATGAATAAAATTGTGCCACAAATTTTAAGCTAAAAAAGTACAATGGTATTGTTTCACTATGAAAAGAGACTATCCAACAAAATGAGACCTAGATCAAAAAACATATTAATACATAAGCATAGGCATCTCTCTATGATCCCCTAAAAATCCCATCTCTTTGTACGAATGGGATAATATTCATTTAGTTAGCAATAAAGCTAATCTTAACTACCCACTTCTGATACAGGAGTTAGGGAACTCTCCCATCAAACTCTGAAATGCCTTACAGGACAATCCTTTCACTGGGCTCTGTATATGAAGGGCCCTTGGGATAAGACTGGAGAAATAAGAACGTTGTGCCACTAGCTCATTAACAGGTCTCTGATAGCACTCTTAGAAAAATGATAGGAGTCATCTGGTTCTCAATTATATGAGCCCAACAGTTGAATTCTGCTGGACAGCAACATGAAAAAGCCTAACCCAAAGGCTGGTATAAAAGCTAGATGGAGAGATACTACGGAAGCCATACAGTCAGAGAAGATGATTAACTGACACAAACAACAACCCCCAACCACCAGCTCCCCAACCTAGACATCTACCCCTTCCCAGTGTTTTAATTTAGTGCTGTAATATCTATCACCTATTTTAAAACTGTACCATGTGTCCCTTTTATAATATGCATTCTCTTAAGCACACCCTCTTAGTCTCACTTCTATCCCAAAGCGTCGCAGTAATTTCTTCTTGTTTCTGTGCCAGAAAACTATTTGTAACATTCTCAGAGCTTCAACCTGATGTTCTTCATTAGTATAGACAAATAATCAGAGATGCTTTTCTATATAAAAGCTATAGTTGGGCCAATCATTTCAGTTACGATGCACTCTATTCTCTTCTTTAAGATAGCACTTCAAGAGCCCTTGATTAGTTTTGGTTCTTTAACTCATTTATTTAAAGCTTTGCTGCATCAGAAAGCAGGTATCTGACCAGTGGGAATTTTCAGTTTCATAATGGCACACCAATCACTGCAGAAACAGTTAAGAGTGGGAGAAAGTATTTCTGAAGATTCATAGTAAATCATCATCAGGTTCACTTAGTACTATATTCCTGCTTCTTAGAAGAAGGAGTTTTGAGTTCAGCTCATATATCATGCTGCATTGAAATCAAGCTTTTGCATGCTTGCAATGCAACCACCTGCTGGCAGCTTTATAAAGCCCCTGCTGGCAGCTTTATAAAGCCATAGGCATGTTAGGGGCTGATCTGGCGGCTTTCAGACAGGAAGCAGTGTGGGAATTAACGTAGCATTCTCCACACCAAACTTCCCTTCCGTGACTCAAGGTGCTCAAAGGAGGAAATGAAAACCAGAAAGAATCCTCAAAATTGGTTTCTATGTGGATTTTCTGGTTCCTTATCACATGCTAATCAGGGAGGATTTGCCAGTAGTTCCAAAACATACTTTTGTGTAGTGACTGTCAACTC
The DNA here is from genome assembly GCF_040807025.1 of Struthio camelus. Lineage (NCBI taxonomy): Eukaryota > Metazoa > Chordata > Aves > Struthioniformes > Struthionidae > Struthio > Struthio camelus. The sequence goes on from NC_090953.1 coordinate 19,474,818, forward strand.
AAAGCTGATTTTATAATGACAAAATTACAAACAGAGAAACTACTCTCTGATATTTTAGTCCTGCACTAACTTATTTGCAGCAGAGCTTTCTATTCCTTCCCTTTACAAACTTCTGTGTTACTTTTTTTCCCTGTCCTCCCAGTACTATTATTCTTCATTTGCCATGATCAATAACTGTTTTCACATACTGGATTTTTCAAAGCATCAAGACTGCCCTTGACCTCCACTATACACAGGCTGGGTAACCTCTTCTCATCTACCACCATAACCATGCAGAACCCCTAAAGTATATTGCAGGCCTTTTTAAAAGGCTTTAGTCTTGAAAGTTTTTTGTTTGTTTGTTTTATTAAACTGTGCTCTATACTCAAGGATATTTACTCTGACTGCCATGATTTGCACCTGGGTCCAACACAAATTAAAACAGTATTGGCCTGTCTTCCTTCATATACTTTCAGCCTATGATTATAATTGTGTCCCATGTCCAGAAAAGGGAAAGACTCCCATGAACTTAGCTGGAAACCTGAATCAAATCCTTTCAGAGGCCCCCAAACAAGTCCTTATCAACACAGTATCCTTCTGTACTAAAAGGTGTTTCTTCAGCTGCCAGTATAGCACACAGTATCTCCATTTATCCAGTATGTTTGAAGTGTAATCACAACCTTTATAATCAAATCTTACTAGAAAAAAGAATCCATGAAAACTATTTCTCACTCCTTTACTTCATAAAGTTAAATTGGAATCTGTATTTCCAATTTTCATTATTCATCAACTTACATCAACACAATATAAAGTGTGCGCTCTCTCATTGCCATACATAGAATATAGATTTTGTCCATTCTACATCCATTACAAATTAAAACATGCTGAAGTGTATTTGAAGCGTGGACAGCAAGGAGGAAAAGCTAACTATAGAGGTAAGGCAACAATTAACAACCAACAGCCTTTCTGAAAAGCTTAGCTTCTCTATACCACATGTTTGTGCATGTCTGTAAGCGCATCAGGTTTTCACCATACTTCTTATTTACAATGAATGATATGCTCATTTTGAATTAGCTAATGATAATTGTAGTAATGGTAACGTCCATACAAAACAGAGCGGGAAAAACTAGAATTGCAGCACTCACACTGACAGCTACATAAGCTACTGTGGAACCCTATTCTAAGATGGAAACACCTTTATAGTATATGAAGATGAAACACAGGTGTGAAGTGGTCCCTCTAAGAAATCTAGCTTCATAAATATAAACTTGGTGTTTAGGCAGCTCTTCCTGTATAGATTCATAAAACACACAGCCGGGTTTGCATATCACTAGCTGTTCCCTGTTACGTAATGGAAAAGCAGTACAAAAATGCTCTGTGAAGAATTCTGTCAACAGCAGAATTGGGAAAGTCACTATGTTTTCCCAACCAGAGACCCTCTCCATCTTACCGTATGATTCCCTCAGAAAGCAGAGCAATCACATTTTGCACTTCCACAGCTTTAAAGGTAATGAATAGATCAAAGTCTTGCAGAGCAATCAAATGCTAATAGGGAAGACACTGATAACCGAAACAAGTGGCACCTCCCACACTTTTTAGCTGAGGGATCCTCCACAGAGGAGTACAGCAGCGTACTTTCTGTTCAGTGCATGCTTCCTCTTCTGCTGTGCTGTTATCCTGGTCAAGGTACTGGCATGGGCACCACTGCATTTAGCGCAGAAGAGATACAGAACTTCCAGGTCACAGAGGTACATGGTTCTGGTGGAGATTAGGCTCACTCTTCCTTACGTAAGGATCAGCCTTGCCTAACCCTAAACCTCACAATACACAATACATACACAGTGGGAAATGCTGAGCCCTCAGGCTAAAATCTGCCCTTAGAAGAGAGCTCGCAGCAGCCCTCACTTCGCTTTAGCAACCCAGTTTGAGAACCACGGTTACTGCATGCTTGGGGCTTCTCATCTCACGTGTAGAACCTTAATCCTAGGCCAGAAACCTCAGCCACATGTCCATGCTAACTAATGCTGAGGGGAGAAATCCACTAGCGGTCTCCAAAATGACCTGGGACACCCATTTCAGCCCTTTTATTACTATATGCCTTAGCTCTCTCTTTTTCAGAGCCTAACCCCACTGTCAACTCCAAAATTGTTTTTCCTGGTAGAGATCTCAAAAGGCAGGTACAAGATACTTCCTCTTCCTATGGCTTGCAGTGCTGGGTTTGTGCTGGCATGCGTGCTGCTGCCTGTCACCACCCCCATCAGTGCTTAGCAAAAGATGGAAAATAACTCACAAAGATTTTACCGAAGTGATCACTGTCAGAGTTCTAGTGTGGGATGTCCCCACTCTAAGAACTGCCTTGACCAGGCCATAGCAACTGTTTCCTTCTGAAAGGAAGGGAGGCTACTTTCCAAGGCCATGCAACAGAAGAAAACCCCTGTGCCTTAAAGAGGAGGCAGAATTCTATCCATTTCTACACTGAGAAAACACACCAAAAAGCAGCAGACACTCCCTCCATCATCTGCCTTCCCTATTTCTCCTACTATGATTGTATTCTTTCTTGCAGTATTAACTAGGCTAAGTTTCAGCCACCTGAAGCTAGCCATTAGAATGTTAGTTCATTTTACTTTTTTAATCCCCTGTTTTCTGGCATGTATAACTTATTACTCTGCCCAAAAAACAACTTTGCATCATTCTTCAGTTTATTTTAATTTACTCTCCTGTAAGTCTACTCAATAAATTAAAAAAAAAAAAAGGAAATACAGATGATTACTCTAAGTCTCCATTCAACCGCTTTTGTTCAGTGATGCTCCTGCAATTCCTAAGCGCATCCATAATTCTAGCTTGATATATATTTCCCACCCTAGTTTTTGAAGTTCTTAGAATCTTGAACAGAATAATACAAAGAAGGCATTATCCTGCAACAAGCAGTAGTTTAGGAAGAAAGTTATTCATATATGGACAACGGGATGATCACACGATAACTAACCATATGTTCATAGCACCATACGCAAACATTTCTTAAGTGGAAAGCAATAGTTGTTAGGCAGCCAACAACATCGCAACTGAAGAAAGAAAAGATATTTAACAACCTGAGAGGGAAGTTCACATAAGCCACCAGGTACACAAGTTGGTTTTGTCCAAGATGAAAGGTCAAATGTTTCACGCTCACCAAGGGGCCACTAGAGCTTTGAACATGGGTGATCAGAGTTATATCTGTCTGTCAGGATTAAGGACTTCCCTGAAGCAGGATAAAGAAGAGTAGAAAGATGTTCTGACAGTTGGTGTTGCTTCAGGCGCATGCTGTTCCCTAATAAGCCAACAACTGCATATTCTTCTGTGGGGAAGACTGCTGTATCATCTCTACTCTAAGGATGTTTCAGCTGGAAAAAACTATGGGGGAAGTAGGTAACAGCAGATAAGAAATTGAAGAGTGACTGGAACTGAACATAAAATTTTAAAAGGTACATAGCTTATGACTATTTTCCCAATGAAGGTTTATCATTGCTGCATTTTGTTGCAACAAATTACAGCCAGTGCTGGTATGAAATGATGGAGGACCCTAACAGTTGCTATATACACTGCATTTGAGGTCCTGAATGTCCTTCCCAGCCAAAAGCTTTTCTTCAGGCGTCTGGAAACATTTGTGAATATTTCAATAGACCTTCTGTTCTGCTTCACATACACAGCACTTGATGAAGTAAATAAACACCTATTCTGCCTTCCTTGGAAAAGGAATGTGGGCCTCTGTTACCCTGATCTTTATTTTCTAAGCATAGAATAATCCTACTTTATCCTAAAGGAAAAAGCTTTAAGCAGTTTACAGCATAGACATTTAACAGATACTATGCTAGCTTTTTAAGCATATGTTCTGCAGGAGAACACTGGAATTGGTTAGGACAACTACATTAAAGTAGATGAAAGACAGATCTTTTTCCAAAGGAAGCAATATAAAATAAGGAAAATACTATTTTAGTAAGAGTTTTGCATTATAGCTTGCAAAGACAAGCTAAAGTGCCATCTGAACTTTACCTCAATTTGACAAGCCATAAGAGACCTATTTAAGTATTCCAAAACAGTGAAAAATGGGTAGAAGTTTTAGAAACAGTTATTTCAACATTTAGCAAAAGAACTAATTAAAATGTCATTTGACAATCAAAAAGAAACTTCATAGAAACATACACACACTATTCTCTGTCTTGACTTCTCCCAGCCAGCTCTAATAGTTTCTATTACAGGGTCATTCATAAATGGACAGTTGTTTTTAAAAGTGGGATCAAAGAAAGTCCATTTAATCATGACTTCATGAGTCTCAGCTACAGTTCTTAAGCTTCTCCTTGTATAAACACCATACAGTCATATTTCTCCCACCAGAACTCCTTAGACACTTAAAATTGTATCACACTACTTAAGTCAGAAGCATACAAACATGATACAAAACTTGAAACACAGTATCAGGAAGTCCCTGAAGAACAGCTCCTTTGTTCTACAACTTATAACTTCAAAATGGGAATTTGAAGCAGAGAAAAATTGAATCTTATAATAGCAGTTAATGAAGACTTAAGTAGGCTGCAATTAATTAAGCAGATTATATATATTTTTTAATTTTCCTGTTGTATTATAATCTTCCTTTTTACCTCATTTTGCTCAAGCCAACTTTTCTGACAGCCACTGACAGCAACAGCTAAAAATATCACAAGTTTTCCTACAGAAAATCCTACTACAACTGGGTGCTAAATCCAGTGGTGCATGCCAGTTTGATGACTCATGTGTCTTACTTCTACTGTCTACTTATTTTAATTTACTTTCCTTTCATGTTGAGAACCTGAAATCTTATAATTCCTTTAGAGATTGTTCCTTTACCTTCTCTCATGTACTTAAGACTAAGTAGGACAAGTGAGGAAAGCCTACGCTGACCATCACCAGCAGCATTCGTACTGTTGTGATAGGAAGCTTTAACAATTTGTAAGAGCATTTCCCTAGAGCTTAAACAAAAGGAACATACAGCCAGGAACAATTCAATAATACCACTCCACTTGCCAAACAGTAGCAAGGTTTAAGATGAAGCAAGTATCCCGTTTCCTCTCTCCTCCTGCATCCTTCCCTATTAATGCTCAAGTCTGTAGAAATGAGATAGGAAATAGCTTTCTCCATTTTAAGTGGTACATTAAACAGAACCAAAACACATATTCAAGTCTAAGACCTTTGAGCGCTTGACATCGTGGTTTTCGAGTTGCCTGCTTAAACAGAATGACTACATTTACTTGTGGTCACAATTACGGTTGCTCTATCACTTACAGTTACTGTTACTCACTCAGGAAAACTTAAAGAAAGGCACAATAGTCTTTTTTTCCCACTACTGTGTTTAAAGCAAGTCATTTGAAGGTCAGTCCAGCTTTATCTTGCCATGTGTTCTGGCAGAGACTTAGACTCATCTTGCATAGAGAAGACATTTCTGCTATACAAATGGAGATGCAATGCAGTCTAACGCACCTCCAAGCAAGTTCAGTACACGCTAAAATTTAACATCCTGACTCTCTATAAGGCTGAGCATTTGAATGGTTATCAGTCATCTGCAGCTGCCTCTGACTCAGTCTGGGTTTGGGTACTTAAGTAACCTTGAAAATTCCTAGAAAGTGCCTTTCTTTCAGGCCTAATAATGCTGAACCAGATACCGTACACGTCAGGCAGCTAGTTGGGGACGTGCTGGCATCTGAAACTTACTCTCATGCTGGCTGATGTTCTCTGACATCTGCAGACTTACTGTGACCTATGAACATACAACTATAATTGATGAACATATAACTATAATTGCAATATGAACCCAGTTCTCTTCTCCTTCACCCATGTAAATGTGACAGGGGAAAACTGGGTACATGATATATTAGTGTATGGTATGTGTCTTTTGAAAGTAAACCGAACCCAGCTGTTCCAGGTGCTTCAGCATTTATGAATACTGTATACTCCCTATCGGTAAACTTCTTGAAAGGTCTATATCATATAGTTACCTACAGTAACAAGGTTATCAGTGAAGTTAGAAGGTAAGAATAGCATTTCTTCATAGAACATAGGATTTGGTTTTGCAAAATGTTACATGCAATATAATTGGTTTCTGACAATGGTCAGTCAAATTAAAGTCTTGTTTTCCAACATGCTGCTTGAAAATGTCAGGTAACTGTCAAGCTATATTTAGCTACCATATTTCACCTATGAGAAAACATTTGAACAAACAGATGGTGTTCCCATTATTACTAGAAGCTGTAGAAGCATACATTCAACTCTGAAAATGACAGATATAAAGAACAAGAAAACTAGATGCTGAATCTGGTATTTCTCAGAGCAAAACCATAATTCTAAATCTCAGGTTGTTTCATTCCTCCACTCAATAATAGTTTTACTGTTAGGGTTGGTTGAATTCCAGAGAACTAAATGAAAACTGAATGTTGCTACCCAGTTCTCACTGGAATTTCTCACTTCTCACAATTTCCAATCAATTTCAGGAATATTTTCATTCCTAACTCCTTTGCTTCCTCCCTTGAAACCCCCTAGGAAACAGAATGTCCAATTTGCATTACTTCACCAAATCATTTATGTAACTGGGAGTCTACTCAAAATAGATCATGCTATTTCAGAAAAACTGATGCCACTAGATAGCTAACATATTTGGTTAATGTTATTTGACTTCTTAACCAGCTAATATGGAGTGAAAAAAAGCTAGGAAAAGAAAGAGATGGAGGAGTATCCAAATTCGTCCAAAGAACGGTAAATAGAAACACTGTAAAGATTTTTATGATCTATTCCATTCCATTACTTGCTTTCAGAGCGGAACTTTTCTAGTATGATGCCCATTGTTACTAGAGGGGTCTGGTTTCCAAGGACTGCTGTAAAAGTATAGCAGCTAGAAATTTTCCAAACTGCAACAGAATTTTCATCTGCTTAAAGACTCAAATAAGTAACACATCAAATTCAAAACTAGTATCAAGAGGGAATGGAAATGTTAATTACAGACAATATTTCATCAGGTGGTTATAGAAATTAATCATAATTCAAGAAATCTGAATATAATTGCAACACTATGTGGATTGCTTTTTGAGGTTTGAAATGTGATTGGTTAGATTCTGTTTTTTCCTTGCTTGCGTGTCTCTCTCATGTACACAAAGGAAAAGAAAATAACTCTAACCAATCAGTTTTGCAACACTTAAAAGAGCAAGACTGTAATTTTGACGCGTAAAGAAAGGACTGTGATGATTAGTATACTCAGAAACTCAGTATTACCTAACAAAAGGATGGACCTGCCGAAAAAGGCAGGAATTTCCTTGAAAACCTTACCACTAACAAGGCACTGCACTACAAATTCTAGCAAAGCTACATCAGTTGCTAGCAAAATTTGAAATATGGCAAACAGGAAAGTCACATTACTTAAGCCCCATAGTTTAGTGCCAGAATTTACTTAGCAAACATTAAGACAAATGATAGCATTCTACATATAGCCATTACCGAGACAACAAGAGCAGATATAAGTATCAATGAAAATGAAGGCAAGAAGTAAAAACCATATCAAGTTAAAAAACTGGAGAGGGGAAATAAAATAAAATAGCCTTGGGAACCATCTTTCTTGTGTTGTACAGTGAAGTAAGAATATGAAAGGTTACGCATCAAAGTGGACAATGGTAAATATGAAAAAACACTTTCTAGCTGACATCCCACAAATCACTCTTCAATGAAAACTGAAATTTGGATATGGTTTTGCTGTTCTAAAAATATAACTTGCCTGTTTTTGATCTGGAGCAGAAGTTTCCATGCATTATAACCAGAAGAGTTTCTTTTCGTGGTTACTAAACAGCTGGCAATAACAGCAAAGTCGATCACATGTTATTGTTTGAATACCCAGTATCATAACCTTTGAAACAACCATTTACTCTCTTTCAAGAGTATTGCCTTTATGAGGTGTATGTAAATCTAAAAGTCATACCAGGCTGTCAACCTGAAATAAAAAGTATCATATCAAAACATTCCTGCTCTTGAGCAAAAAGGACTTGGCTCAGTCCTCAGCCTTACACATCTAAGGTCCCTGGGTGGAATAAATCCCCAAATCAACATGCTGCTGGCCAGATTTGTTTCTGTATCTTCTCTCACATCATTGTTTTGCAGAGTTTTGAGCACCTCTATGCTCTCCTTCCCTCCAAGTGAGAAGTAACTGCATTTTATTCGCATTACACCTGTCAGTGATCATAAAGCTTTTATATGTTAATGAAACAAATGAAAGCATAGATAGCTGCACTTAAGTAGAACCTTCTGCAAGGTACAGAGCCAGCATTCTCAATACACAAATACTATTATAACATATTAAAAAAAACAGTTATAGGTATTACAAAGGAGACAAACCAGTATGATCATTAATTTCAATGATACTGTAGTCCTTGCACATGGATATTTTTCAATCCTCCAGGTTATCACTAACAGAGACTAGCACCCATGAGATGTCAAACATGCTAACAGCATCAATCTAGCTACGAAAACAAAGCCCTCCAGTAAGTAATAAGTAAACTGAAATACATGTTAGATCTGCAGTAATAAATTGCAACTTGCAAATTGTTCTGGTTATAAATCATCTATTAGCATTCAGCCAAAGAGTTGGCTTGTGACTTGTGAATAGTTTTTAGAATTCCTTCAGCAATGAAAAATGCAACATCCTGAAAGAAGTCAGCTAACTAGAGAAGACAAGTAACAAACGCACACAAACTGAGATTCCTCCCTACTTCTCTCCTAGCAGCAAAATTTCCTGCTCTTGCAATTTTATCATGAGTCTCACTATTTTTAGTGCTTTTCTTAAAGTCTTTGCTGCTGGAATCATGCCTGCGAAATTTAGCATTCATTTTAAAAGAAAAGTTTTGCACTCCCCAGCATCCTAACAGAAGCCTGAAAATGTGAGACAAGTGCACCCTACAGGCTGAAAAACTAGAAAGAATAAAGGAAATTTAGTCTTGTTCTTTTTTAAAAGCTCATGATTTCTGAGCTGATTCCTTGAGCGGTAGGAGCTAAACAAGGTATTGATTGCTCATGGTTGACTTTCTACTGGAATCTCTCCAGAGCAGATGTAAAGCACATCAGTAGTTTTACACAGAAAAATATAGAATGCCACTTTCACTGCCCTATCTATTCAGTGAATATTCTTGCTTTTCAGGAACACTAATCCAGCTTCTCTTAAAAGTCATACTTTTAAAGAGAATGCTTCACCATTTGAAATAAGAATGAACACTATTGCATGCATTTTATTTTATTTTATTTTATTTTTTTTTTTTACAACAAAATAATTTTCTTTTACTTCCCTGAAAAGCCACCTTTTCTGCAAATAGGAAAATGTCTTTCATGCAAAGCAAAAACCAAGTTATGTCACCTGCAATAGAGATGTAACGGACATTAAGAAGGCACTAACATTAGACTTCCTTACGGGAAAGATGATGCTTTTATGGTCCCCCTAACATAGCTACTTGCTTTTAATTATATAGACAATTGAAATTTGAAAGAAAATTTCAATATGTTATCTACCTATACATTATTATATGATTGGATAGTCTTTTTTGCACCACTAGATGGTGCAAGCACATATGTAATTTGCAAATCTACAGTGTTCCATTCCTTCCTCCCCTCCCTTCCCACCCCCCGGCCCCCAAATCAACTACACCACACACACTTGGCAACAACAAGAGACAACACACAGCTGGAGACACAGACCCAGGAAGCAAACTTACCATCTATAATTTATATTTCTCAGAATAGGCTAGTTCATTTAGACATAATAGTTCACTCCCCTTCTTTGACACTTCTTTTAAACAAGACGGAACAACAGTGACTGATCACTGCAGATCAGGACACCAAGAACAATATTCTTGGACCCAGGAAACCCAAATTCAGCTCCCTCTTCTGCTAGAGAGGCTAACTAGGCACATCCTATAACAACTCTCTTAACCCCATTGCACCTCAGTTCTCATCTGGAAATAAAATGCTGGAGTACTTGCACTCTCAAAGGGATGCTGGAAGCATAAATGCATTTGAATTTTATGTCATATTCTAGCACTGATGTATTTTAGTAGAGCTTTGACAGACACATACAGAAAGCTGACCTTGGCATTAACTTTCCCTTTGGCCTACAGTACCTTGAACAGGCAGGCATATCTTGATTAGTTTTATAATGAGCTGTAATGACTTTCAGAAGGTTCTTACCTGCTACTGTAGGGGATCAGACTCAGTTACTCAGGAGATGCTTCTGCTGTGCCCCTACATTTTCTTTTAGGCTCTACTTTTTCATCTTTTGAAACTTTGGGTTTTGACGAAAATCTTGTGGGTCATATATATTACTCTGCAGCTTAAATTTCTTATTCGTTAATTGTGCCTATCCTGGTGGTCAAGCATGGCTGGATTTTTATTTTAATAATTCTGTCGAGATATTTATCATAGTTCCGGGAAGCATTTACTACAAATTAACTTAAGTAACTAGGTAAATAAGAAAGCAATTTTGCCAGTGCTAGTGGAATGGGATAGGAAGTTCTAAGCTTACTGTGCTCACATCCAGCAGAACTAGAAGCATGCAGTGTCTGTTACTCCAAAATACACTATGATCATCAGTATACAGATTATAATCAAAGTAATGAATAAAGTGCATTTTAGCCTACAAGAAAAAGGAAAGTAAAATCTTGGGTAGCTAATGTTAGAAATAAGTCACGTGGACAAGGTAAATTTTCTTGCAGCTAGTAGACGTCAAACTTTGATTATTTAATTAACAAGGTATGCGAGATAACGCACAGAAAGCATACACCTTCATTTCACGGGGAAGAAACCTCCACCCAGCCATAATTACCCTCCACCAGAACATAAAAGAAAAAAAATTGCTGAGGAACACATACACGTATGAAACAGACCAGGAACTGCTGCAGGAACTATGAGAAATCCCCTACAGAACATACAACAGAGAGGAAGAATACTAGTTTAGAAAATAGGTTTGAAAAAGAAATGAGACAGTGCCTAATACATTGATACCTAAGACCTGAAAACCAAAGATAAATGAAAAGGCTCCTACCACTCTGGACACATACGCAGATGGAATTCCTCCAGTAGACAACAGGGCCTCTCCTAAGCTAAGCATAACTTTGGTGGAAATATCGGCAGGGTGCCAGAGTGGGATGCAGGAGAATCAGTCTTGTGACTTGCACTACAGGAAAGAACACTCTTAGGACACACACAGCGTTAAGCAAATGCCTTTTGTTACTTCAAATGCATTTACTGTTCTTAAAAATCAATTATCAGGCCTGTAACTCTACCAGATTATCGGGGGGAAACAGAACTGGCAACCTCAGAGAGGTGCAACAGGATTTATTAGGAATTAGGTATTTAAGATTTAAGTAGAAAAGCACCTCTCCTTTAAGGATGTTCAGAAAACAATACAAATATTAAAGGAGGGCATATCTATACTGCAAGGCCTTTGCCAGCATAGCAAGTGGCCTATGTCACTATTTTATTTTTATATATATACACACACACACACACACACACATATATATACACACACACAGGTGCATATCACTGTAAATTAGAAGAGATGTTGGCTAACTCCTGTACTGGGAGACAATTTATCCTGAAATGAACTATTATGCTACCTTCTTAAGTATCATAAGCAGAGCTGATACAGTCACACATGTTTATGTTGGCAAAATTATGTTTATACTGGAGGGTTTGCCAACCTGGGGATTTTGCCAGGCCAAGCCTAAACTTAAATCACTCTGTGGAAAAGAATTAGTGTTACCTAAGGTTCACACAAATGCAGTCACATTGCTTAGGTCATCCACTCTCAGGGAGCTAAAGAACATACTATAGTGTAACAAAGTGCCACGTTCAATATCTTTGTCCTGAAGTACTACAAGGCATGCCAAAAACCACCTCCCTACTTCAGTACAAATCACTTCCTCTGAGATGGAGGCGAAGCCATCTCAGCAAGATCTGTCCTTGGTAAGATGTTAGATACTTTCGATGCTAAATTAGATGAGAGCCCAGTTCTGATTAGGCTCCTTCCTTTCCTAATAAAGCTGCTGCCACTTAGTTACAGGTAGACCTCCTTCCTTTGTTCTAAAACTGCTCCACACATTGGGGGGCAACCCATTCTCACAGCAGCAAGGGCCACACCGCTGAGAGCAGGGAGTGGGAGATCAAGGAAGAGAGAAGGAGCAGGTGACTCCAGACCACTCTGGAGCCCAGGCTCAAGCCGACCTCTGCAATCTGTTGTGAGAGGTTATCTTTGCTGCACTACGAGTGCGACTCCAGGCAGTTCTCAAATCGCAGCCTGCCACTGTGAAGATCAGCCTACACTTTACAAAACTTGAAAGTGCCCCACCACAGACAGGGTGCTATTTTTGGCCATTCCAGGCAGCAGCATGAATCCAGCTGTGACCTAGTCTTGCAACCTAACAGAAACCATACTAAAACCTGTTTCATGATCCCCCAGGTCAACCGATAGGAAACTACATCTAGCATATTAGACCAAAGAGAGATTGGAGGCCAGAATGTAGCACTTGTGCTTCTACCAGACATCCTACCCCAAACACACACCCCCAAAAAACCATGCACACACAGAGGATAAAGCAGGATAATAATTCTGCTGTCTTCATTACATACAGGCCACTGCTGAGAAGTGTGGTGTCACACAAAAGCAACCAAGGAAACTTCAGATGAGAGGCAAGTTTCATGGAAATCTGTTCTTTGTAGAAGGCAGAAATGAAGGGAGGAGAAGGGTCACAATACAGATCGCAAGGGGTTCTGAAGGAGGGACATAATTTGAAAGTCTGCATTTGTACGTCTGCATCTGCAAACTTCTGATCAGGTTCACAGGCCCCAGTCAGAGAAGTTATGACTGCACGTTTTTCAGTTAGGTCTCTTATAGCTGCAGCCCTGATGAATCCAGGTACCAGAGAACATTCAGTAGCCAAAATGCTGATCAAAATGATGAAGATTATCTTCACAGTTGAGGCTTAGGTACTCGCATGGCATCTTGTACTGTAACATCAGAGAGTATACAGTGAAAATATTTAACTTCAGAAAAGTCCTGTGAGATATGGAGGATCAGTTCAGTGGAAGGAGCATAAAAATGAAATACTTGATTTCAATGACTTAACTGTCTGCCACAGTAAAGTCTGTGGCAGACTATGAAACTGAATCCTACTCTCTGAAGTCCCAGTCTAGCACTCTGAACATCCTTGTCTTCTCTGAGACTGAAAAAGACATTTTTTTTGCTTACCTTATCTCTTTATTGCTAGAGAGAATAATAGTATTCGGGGAATACCAGAATTACGCACAAATTGTACCCAAACTACGCCTTCTTCCTCACAATACTAGCTTCCAAGCAAATATACCACAGATCTCAGAGAACACTAAATTGGAAGTTGGCATGACCCAAATTTATGTCAACCATTAATCAGACAATATCACTATAAAAAAAAATGGCAAACATATTCCCTATAACTGAAAAATAGGCAACTTTTAGACTATTGTTATAAATTGAGACTTTAGCACACTTGTGTTTTGCTGATCACAGCTGTGGAATTGTAACTGCTATTTAAACAGACATCAGATGAGGCAATTGAAAAGCTTCCCTTACCTCTCTCCTCCAAAACTTGTTTCTTTAATACAAAAATTGCTTAGCTGTTAATAAAACTATCACAAAAATAAGAAAAAAAGAAAGAATTGAAAGAAAGTATGATTTGTCTCAAAATAACTTCATTTTAGTTGTTCGAATAACTTTAAGATTCTATAAGTAGATTTGGGCATGAACTGATGAGCTCGCATGAGGAAGAGCATTCCTAGAGTATTCCTTTCTGAAATTCAGTTACATTATTGTGCAAGAAAGCATCTGGAAAGCAGAGAAAATCCCATGCAAGTCTTTGACTTCCAGGTGACTGAAGTAATCTAATGCAGGTCATACAGACATACAGAGGTCAGTGAATACACGAAGAATTTAGTCCATAGCTGCTTACTGGTTTCTTCACCAGGTTGAAATTTTGACTCATTTTCTGGTAAATCTGCTATTGTTACAGCCATCTTTTCCACTGCTAGCTTAGTTAAGAGAACAGAGAACCAAGAGTTCTACCAATTGCTTTAATTAACAATCCAGTGGATTTATTTAATCCAGATAAATGCTATTCTAAAAGCCATGGTGTTCTTCAGAAAAGCAGAAATTAAGGTTATTACAGCATTATCTAACAGGCATTTGCCCAAGAACATTGTATTCACATATTTTAAAACACAAAATTTGTTCTGCAATATTTTATGATCCTGCAAAGTGACAAAAACTAATCAGGCTTTGTCTACTCGTTTCATAGAATGAATCAGAAATCTGCAAAAAATAGAAAATACACCTGGCTTTTCTTGGAAAGATTACATTAAAAACAGTGTATTCTACAGTTAGGGGATGTTGTTAAAAGCAACAAATCAAGCAGATTTAGGGACACTTAAGAGCCACATGTGTACAATTAACTGTAGCTTTTATCTTGAACAAAAGAAATAAATCTTCTTAATTTTTTTTTTCCAAAAACAGTGGTGCACAAGGCAAATGAATTCATTCAGAATCTGTAGAGTTTGAGAGGAGTTTTGAGACAAAGTTTTTATTTCTGTCTAGCCAGCAGTACCAGTCTTTGTCATTATTATGACCAGGCATTATTTATTTTTCCCCCCTAATGAAGACAATTTCATTTTGTTTCCAGCAGAACTAACTCAAACTCAGAAATTACCCCATGCAATTATCTAGCTAAAGTCCTGTGCCTCAGTAGGATATGGATTTGGACTGAGAGTGAGTGTATACAGAAAGTACAGTCCTAGCTGAGGGGGAAAATTCAAGGAGAAACACAGAACAGACATTATGTTGTACCTATTTTCTCTCGTATAGACAAGCGTCTAGTTTGTTCAAACATCCACTGAGAGAGATGACAGGATTTGTTGACTACGGATGGAAGTTACCTCTTATAATACTTTTGCGCTCATGCTATTCAATAGCATACTGAAACTCTTTACCAGCTACAACAGAATGTAAGGGGGGGGGGGGAAGGTTACATTTGCATTAACTGATCAGATTCCAGTTTTTTTCACCGTTACCAAGTGCAATATTATTGGCTATTATATCCGGCATTGCTTGAAAGAGGCATATTATCTGTATATTAAATATATATACAGAGAAATAGAGAAATTATTTAATTGAAGTTCAGAATTAGCAATTAACAGAATGCCACATGCTTATTATTTGAATCATCTACCAGGAAACAGAAGAGTTTTCAACTACAGTTGAATTCTTTACCTGAAGTTGAAGAACAGGGCTAGTCAAAGGAAGGTAGCTAGCTCCCTGAGCTGTAAACTAACTTCAGTTTAATTAAACGTATGCGCTAACAGTGGAATTGACATTAGGAGGCAGATCCTGCAATATGCATTGGATTTGCCTGATTCCCTAATTCATCTGGCAAACAGAAGCAGTTTGATGATAAAGCCAGTAAAGTGGAAATGCTGCATCTACTTCAAAGGCACCTTTATCCAAGTTCATCCCAAAATTAAGCCCATTTATTTGGAGTAGAGGGTTCCTGAGCTATTCACTGATGCTGGAACTCTGCCAGTTTTTCCA
This sequence comes from Struthio camelus, assembly GCF_040807025.1. Classification (NCBI taxonomy): domain Eukaryota; kingdom Metazoa; phylum Chordata; class Aves; order Struthioniformes; family Struthionidae; genus Struthio; species Struthio camelus. The sequence continues at coordinate 19,490,446 of NC_090953.1, forward strand.
TGGCTCCTAAAGTTAAAAGGAAACGCAAACAAGATTTATATCCTCCTCTCAGCTTTATTCACCTTGCGATAAGAACGCTAGAGAAAAAGGAAACAGTTGTAAGGCGCGACAAATATACTTTGCACATATTATTTAAATCCATGTTTATAACCTAGCATTCCAGCTAATAGTGGTTTTCACCACACCTGCAGCCTTAGACACAGACAAAAATTTGGTAGCAAACAGAAAACTGATGACATATAGATAATCCAAGATTAATCATAATTCATTAATGGAACCTCAAAATACACCTGGAAGCTAAATATTTGGACAAGCAACTTACATTGATCCCTCTATAAAGGGGGGGAGGAAAATCAAGGAGAGAAACAGACTTTTTGCTACCGTCCTTGAGCAGAAAATCTCATGCTCAAGTTTACCATGAAAACTGTAGATTCCTGACTCTATTTAGTATTTATAGTACCTTACTTGAAAGAAAAATAAAACAGAAGAAAAAAAAAAATACCTTTTTTCCCTAATCTAGCATGCAGCTCACCACAGCTGTAATGAGAATAATAGATAAGCAATCTGATCATCTTTCCACATGCAACTATATCTCATTTCTCTGTAACTAGTACCTCTCCACACCTTAGTTTCTGTATGTGCATAAAAGAAGAATTTTGAAGCTTTTCTCAATATGAAAATAGCTGACTATACTATAGCACTCTTCCTATAGGGACTGTATGTCATAAGAGGAAATAGCATTTTGTGCCAGGAATAGCACATCCGTAATAGAAATCTGATAGGGAAGGGCAAGTCTCCTGTTCTCCCAGCTCTGAATCTTCAATCTTTCCCTTGCCTGCCCGGACACAGACAGGCCACCCTATCCAACCTCTTTTAATACTGAAAGTCAGTAAGAAAAGATTTCAGTGACTATTTCAGCACTTGTAGTTACAATTTAGTGTTGTTTTCTTTCAGATGAATCCACCAGAAGGCATATTTGTCATCGATGGGATTATCAACCTGCTCGCAACTCGTTCCGTTTCACTATATCTGTAGGCAACATACACAGATTAGAACGGACTTCTAGTGTTCTTGACTATCTTCTGCTGTCATCCTGATCCCATGAAACAAGAACTCTCATATTGCTCAAGTGAGGTATGAGCCATGGTCAAGTTTTTTTGGAAAGCTGTACTCAAACATTTTTACTGTTTGATTTCTAACAAGAAAGTCCCATTTCTGGACTCGTGTAAGAGCCTGATCTGACTCTGAAACACTCAAAGATACCGCTCACAGACTATACCTGCTTGACACTTCTGTTTCTTTTCTTGCACTCCATCAGCTTTCTCCAAGATAATCAAGCTAAAAATAAGATTTTAAATGCAAGGTTTAAAAAAAAAAAAAAGAAAAAAAAGAAAAAAGAAAAAGACACAACCAACCACAGATGTCTCAAGAACATAACATATTTCAGTGTCTGCTTTGATAAAAGTTGAACGACACAATACCCTCAAATTTTTCACAGAAACATCATCCATCTGAGAAGCAAACGCACAATTTTTATTTTTCCACCACTTTGTATAGTCATAATAGTCGTTATCCTTCCCTTCTTCAGCTGCACCCTTCTTGTACATCAAGTACCTGAAGGCATACACATGCTACTTCACGGTTTTTTGCAATTCATTCCTTCATAACATAAGCTTTTCCAGTGAATATATATTTATTGCACATGAAGAGGCACTTATCAAATCCAGTGGTAGAATATTAGTGATGTAGTTCATCTCAGAAGAAGGTAAAAAAAAAACCCATAATGCATGTCAGCAAAAAACAGGCTTCTTGCTGTAAGGGGCCAATAACGAGTTACTCTTTTTTTCCCTTTAGAACTCCTTTCAGAGACAATATCCTATTGGGCTGTATCCCAGTCACGAAGACTCAGCTTAGTGTTTAAACAAAAGAAAGCAGGATTTGATTCCTCCCGCTTACACACCTATAGTTGCACAATGCAAGCAAACACTGATGAAATCACTACCCACAGAAACTGTGTTAAGAGGAAGCTGGACAAGACCAGAGAAATGTTAGAATACTCCAAACTCAGTGTGTGTCTAAGCAATATTCTCTTCTCAAAAGTTCAACTGTTGTGTATTGCTTTATATTCTTCTGATGTTCTTGTACAGTCCCAGTTGCAAATTTTCCTGATTACTGCTTGACTAGAGGCTGATCACTTTGCCCTCACTAAGCGAGGGCAAAGGGTTCCCAGGTGTAACTAGCAGGTGACAAATTCAAAACTAAGAAAACACCATTTTCTATAACATGCAGCTCAACTGTGAAACTCGGCCATGTACCAAATAAATAAATCTTCAATGAGGAAACAACCAAAACACACATAAAAACCCAGTTAACTGAATTATTTGAAGAAAAATCCATCCTGTGCTGTTAAATCAAGGAACACCATCTCCAGAACCCCCAGAACTGAGGACTAAGACTCTTAACTGTGCAGACAAGAAACTGGGCTAGCTAGACTTGTATTCTGAGATCTCACTCCCACTGCCATGGAGGTTTTTTTCCTTATGCAAGGGACATGTGAAAGAATCACTGTATTAAACACTTCAGAGGGAGTTTTTTCTAGTGCAAGTCCTACCTTCAGAGAATTTCCCTCACAGAAACAGGGTCTGTAATGCATATCTGGGACCAATTCTCTCTAGCCATGGAAACGTTTGCTACCTATTTCCTGGGAAAGGGGCTCTGTACTGGAGAAATCTTTCTGGTGCTGAAAACTCTATGAAGGACAGCTCCCCAAGACTTCTAATCAGGCACCAGTGTCTAGTTTGAGCAACCAGTAGGGGTGTGCGTGTGTGAGCATTACCCCACATTTCTGCTTTTCTGAGACAGCAGCATACTGCTTGACAAAAGATGATAAGAATTGCCTTCCATTCCTCAATTTCTAAGCTTTGACATGTCCTAAAGCTACATTTACTCACAAATGCTATTTACTGACATGTAAGAACATAAGAACGTCTGTTTGAGTCAGATCAATGGTCCATCTAACACACTATTCTTAGCAATAGGAGATGCTGTTCAGGGACAGCACACAATACTGGCTACCTTCTGCGGTCCATTCCCTAATACTACCAACATACTCAGCTGTTATAATAGCACAGATATGGCAATCATAAAGGAAAAAGTGCATCACTGTGACCTATCATTCCCTGTCAACCTGAGGTGAGAACACACAGTTATTAAAAGCATGTGTGACTCCTTAAAGCCTAGAAGCATGCACCATAATTCATATTCCACCTAAAACCTGATCATTCAGACACACAAAGTCTCTTCTGAAATTCCTCAATCCCAGTTTTCTGTTTTTGGTGCATCTTTATCCCAGGCTCTGGCAAGCATCTGTTATTACATTTGTTACAAATGTTACATTTGGTCACAAAGAAAAGCCCTCTACACATTGAGTTTAAAAAAAAAAAAAATTAAAAAAGTTCAGCTAAAAAGGAAGACATTTCTCATGCTCTGACAGGTTGGTAACAATTGTGTCATTTTAGTTTCTGCTACAATCACGTATATCTACAACATGCTCCAGGAAGAAAAAGATTATTAAAACAGCAAAACTACCTCAGATACTAAGACAGTACTTCATATCCTCCTTTATGTGAGATAAGGTTTTTCCTTGCCTTTGAAAGAGATGAGTCTGCGATATGTATCTTTATTCAAATAAACACAATCACAGACAGCACATTTACTGCTCTAGGTTCCTGTTACATACTCAATATCTATGCTAGTAAACACAAATATGCCTGTCAAGCCTCCACAGTAAAACCATGAACGTGTTACTACTTAAACTTAGGGTTTCAATTACACTAACACTCTTAAAAGAAACTACACAAAAAGGTGCATAAGAACAAAGAGCTGTTGACAGCTGATACTCTCCATCTCTCCCTGTCCTTAGCACTACTTTTACAATGCTTAATACTGTGTGTCAGCAGCAGATGGACAACACTACCGGTACTTTAGCAGCTCTGTCTTGCAGCAGCATGGCAAAAGGCATCATGTCATAGCATTCGTCAGCACTTGTACAATAGTGTTTCGATCCCACCATTTTAAATGTAGAACACTGTAGGCCTTTTTGCTATGTTATTTTCAAAGTAGTCTCTAAAAGATCATGAGCCATGACCTTCCTGGAATAAAGGAACATTCCTACTCCTAAAGAACACATTGTTTCAATTTGTAATCTACTGTTTGCTAAAACATACCCTTGCAAAGTGGGGTGGGTCTTTTGGTAACTCCAACCACAGCAAAAAAAAAAAAAAAAAGAAAGAAAAAAAAAAGAAAAGAAAAAAAGAAAAAAAAAAGACAAACTTAAGACCTTGGCTCAAGCCAGCCTTTATTGCCCAAGAATTTCTCTGACTGGTCAAACACACACTTCCTCATTCTTATGTCCTAGGTGCTTACGTATTTCAAAATGATTCTTTCTATTCTAAACGTTAATATATATGCCTCTGATCTTCAACTGCAATCTCTTAGGAAAAAGAGGGGGAAAGAGGTTGGTTTAAGTAACTATTTTAGTAGCTCTGAAAACAGCTCATAAAGTGTCATCTCAATTATGACTAAGGTGTTAATTAGGTGGCCAGCCAGTGTTAACTGATGTGAATGGATTTTTAACTGAAAACACATTCTATGATACCAACTCACTCTTCTGCAAGCTGCCTAGTAACTAGAATTGCTAATACTTTTTGAAATACATATTTTTATAATCTCATATTTTTAATAATCTCAAAGACTTTGGCTCTTTAGTATGACTTGCCATGATACAGTCCAGAGATAAAGTGATTAATTGCTACTCATGACAACAGCACAATTGTTTGAAATAGATGGGTGAAGTGACCTGGAAATACTGTTCATTGCTGACATTAAAATCATTTAAATGATCTAAAAACAGCAGAGATAGCTAGTCAATTCTTTCTTTTATTTATATGGACTATTTCAACAAGAGAAGTTGAGACGCTGTGCATTTATTAGCTAACTTATGATTGAGCAAGCTAGAACTTGAGGTTCAGGCATAAGCCCCTGAATTTTGCTCTGTTTAAAGTAAAAAAGGAAAACATCTCCTGCCCTGCAAATCTCCAGTGAAAAAGAGCTCTTCAGTTCACAGACCTTATTAACTTAAGACCTTCAATTCAGGATTTTAATGAAACCCCAAGTCTTTTCTACAGAGACTCTGATTTATTGTCACTATCTTGTATACAGGTCTCTCTGCAACACCATTGCTGCTGAAAACAGAAGCACAGAAAAGAGCTTTCTTCAAGTTTAGAACAGAAAATAACACGAAGATAGGTGCATGCTAACGTCATGTCTTTTAAAGAATGAACTCCCTTTGAGTTTGCTCCTCCCTTTGAATTTGTACCCAGGGGTCGGTCCTGGGTCCAGTCTTGTTCAACGTATTCATGGAGGACGTGGATGAAGGCACAGGGTGCACCCTCAGCAAGTTTGCTGATGATACTAAACTGGGGGGAGTAGCTGACACACCAGAAGACTGTGCTGCCATGCAGAGGGACCTGGACAGGCTGGAGAGATGGGCGGAGAGGAACCTCATGAAGTTCAATAAAGGCAAGTGCAAGGTCCTGCACCTAGGGAGAAATAATCCCAGGCACCAGTACAGGCTGGGGGTTGACCTGCTGGAAAGGAGCTCTGCAGAGAAGGACCTGGGAGTGCTGGTGGACAACAAGTTGACCATGAGCCAGCAGTGTGCCCTTGTGGCCAAGAAGGCCAATGGTCTCCTGGGGTGCATTAGGCAGAGTGTTGCCAGCAGGTCGAGGGAGGTGATCCTGCCCCTCTCCTCAGCCCTGGGGAGGCCTCACCTGGAGTACTGTGTCCAGTTCTGGGCTCCCCAGGACAAGAGAGACATGGCACTACTGGAGAGAGTCCAGCGGAGGGCCACAAAGATGATTAGAGGGCTGGAGCACCTCTCCTCTGAAGAAAGACTGCAAGAGCTGGGCCTGTTCAGCCTGGAGAAGAGAAGACTGAGAGGCGATCTCATAAACATGTACAAAGTATCTGAAGGGGGAGTGTCAAGAGGATGAGGCCAGCCTCTTCTCCGTGGTGCCCAGCAACAGGACAAGAGGCAACGGGCAGAAACTGAACCACAGGAAGTTCCACCTAAACCTGAGAAAAAACTTCTTGGCTGTGAGGGTGACAGAGCATTGGAACAGGTTGCCCAGAGAGGTAGTGGCGTCTCCTTCCCTGGAGATATTCAAAACCCGCCTGGAGGTGATCCTGTGCAGTGTGCTCTAGAGGACCCTGCTTGAGCAGGGAGGTTGGACTAGATGATCTCCAGAGGTCCCTTCCAACTTAAACGATTCTGTGAAGATGTTTCCAATCAAGCAGTGCTGCCTATTGACCTAAATCAAGTGCCAAAAATCTATTACCTGTAAGAAAGTGTTTTTCTTAATACCACAAATATATGTCATAAGCTTAAAAAAAACCTTACTAAATAAAAACACACATGCTATTTTTTTGATTTATGAGTCAGGAAATACTGATGTCTAGCATGACCATAAATTAATTTGTTCACATAAAGATATCCCCAGTATGCTCACCTGCGAGCACTGACAAACACAATCTTTAGCTATCTTTGAAAGACTGGAATATTAATAGCTGCTGAGCACTCTCAAATAACTAGTCTTGTCTTGGGCTCCTTCTGAAGGGGCGAGAGACAGCACAGAGGATACTGATAGCAATTTTATGTCTCTTCTGGCATCTATTATCTACCTGCCTGATTAATACTAATTGTACAGAAGAGTTCCACAATCCAGGTCCAGCATATTCAGGGGCTTAACTTCCCACTATTTTTAAGCGGGATGCTCAAACACTCTAGACCTCAGTGGCTTACCTACCATACTGAAAATTTATTTTATGGTACCATACCTTTTGTTAGTTCACAGCAGCATGGAACAGTGTCTGTGGATACAGAAATACTACTGAGAGACACCATGGATGTGGAGGGAATGAAATAATAACCAGTAGGAGCCATAAGGATTTTTGCAGGCATGGAATTCACTGCAGCTGACTTCTCTTCTAGCTTTGCATGAGAGGAAGCAAGTGGGCAAAGCATGTAAGAGAGATTTTTAAAGAAGGAATGAGAGCTCTATAAGAAACAAGTATATCGTCTATAATAAGGGACAAAAAGAGCAGAACACTCCCCCATCACCTCTTTTTTCCCTCCTACAGAGAAGCTTTATATTTGATAGCTGCTATGTAGCAGCATGTATAGGGAGGAGGCAGGGGTGGTCGAGCTATCATGAAATACTTGGGGTTCTTCACAAAATAGCAGCCAAAACAAGGACAGCACGCTGCAGGAACCTCAGATGGAGTTTAGCCTATGACAACCGTTCCAGATTAATAGTCACCTTCCCCCTGTGGGTTTGCCTATTCTGCATTTTATGAGTGTGAATGCAAGAAGCGCTCTGTATGAATCTAACACACATTCAAAGAAAGTTGACCTCACTCATGAAGCCCAAAAGAACACAACCCCATTCAACAATTAGACAAAGTCCTTGCCCAGAGTTTCCAACCCAGCTGCGGGACACAGAAAGACAATCAGACTAACTGTAGTTCTAACCACACGCAGATTTATTTCTAGGCAGCCACGGAGATATGAAGGAAATAAATTATGTTACACAGAAATTTTGTGCACTATCTGCATATTAGCCCTTGCTCTGTACTTAGATATCATGATGGCCAATACTTTAGTTATCACTAAAACAAACTACACAGATCATTGATAAATTAACGCAGTTCTACCACAGAAGGGAAATCCTTAAAGTTCAAAATATTCCTTAGAGAGCTGCCAATAGGAACCAAGGAATAAAGCTAACATACTTTTATGGGGTTTTTTTGTTCAAACACAAATTCTTTCTCAATAAGATTATTTCAGGACCTCCTTTAAGAAATAATCTCTGTTAGTTAGTTATCATTTGTCTTCTCCATCGTTACAAATGGAGAAAGTTAATGTCATTCTTTTTGATTCTTTATTCCTATAGCCCTGAATGCCCTTCTTTTCTGCCTAAAGTAGTTGTTTGCTGTTTTGCCTTTATTTCCCATGCTGTATGAAGCAATCATTTTCTAGAAACAATGAGCCATGAGCTAATGTATTTATTATCCCCAGTATCACTGTGTTTTCTTTGTGTTATATCCTTCAAGAAAAAATCAGGTTTTTTATTCCCTGCAGGAAACCACCAAGTTTCTAGTGTTGGATACGGCAGTGAGAAACAGTACCGGTTTTAAGAGCGGTTGAAAAGGCTTTTACACCTTTACCAGCCCCTTCCCACAATTTGCCTGTCTCTTCAGCAATCTACCTAAGGTGAGTAGTGACTTATTCCCCCACTTTGCTGTAATATACAACATACGATTTAGAAAACTAGTTATACCTTATCAGCAGAGTTCATCTTTTGTATATAACATTAAGTAGTGAAAAATAGTCTGTTGCCTATATATTGACTACAATTGTTTCCTTAGACTTTCTCCAAAGCCACATTCACTTTTATTCCTTGCAGTCTAGCTATTTTGCCTTGGATGAATGCTGAAATCCTTCCCCTTTAGTAAGATTTCCACCACAGAGGTCCAGAAACAGTGGAGCACTGAGCCTGTAATTGTAAGGTGATTAACATCAGCAGTGCTCAGTTCCAATAAACAAACTGCTACGCATGCTGCTTTTTTTTGTTTTTTTTAAAGTTTGTGCTCTGCTTTCACGTTCTTTCTGCCTCATATCCATGTAGTGGCGGACTCAGAGCTATTGCATATAGTGCCATTTGTCACAAAACTGCAGGGAAGTAAAACTTTAAGAAAATTTACATCCAATAATTTTCTCAAAGATTGACTTCGTCTCTAATTAGTTATTGAAACAACAAAAGGTGATGCTACAAAGGACGTAGTTTTAGTACCTAGTAAAGAGACAGGTGAACCTGTCATGGAATAGAGGACTGAGCCACATAATTCAGTTGACGTTAAATGGAAGAAAACCCAAGCTAAGGTTTATAATTACAGTTTTCAGTTCCAAAAAGCTAAACCTGCATGAGTCCATCTAGAGTTAATCATGTTCAAGTATATTATATAATTTATATGATATAAATTATATTCACTTTGAAACTTCAAGACCTTTGTTCAGTTTTTCCACTCATTAAAAAAGTAACATATGCCAAATGTTCTGTATAAAAACAACACTGAACTTCTGCTCTCTTATGACATACGATGGCAAGGTTATACGGTTTTCTAAGCACATGGCAGTAAGTCTAAAACTTGAAGGCCATGGAGGTAAACCTGATTCTATGATAAGTATCACAGTAAGTATCACAACACCAAGGCAGTGAGTTAAAAAACAAGAGGTCTGGACAGCTAAGATGACAGAAATCCAGTTTCTTATCAACATAGTTCAAAGGAATATTGTTTAAAAACAAAAAGAACAGTTCTTTCAGAAAATATGGAAATGTCCATTCCCATTTCATATAAAGTAAATAAGACATTTCCTTACCTGAAGGCACACGAAGAAAGTGGAATATAATGCGTTGCAATACAACGACTACTATATTTTAACAGAAGGCGTGTACTTAAGAACAGCAAATTATGCATAGAGTACATTTAGGAACAATTTTGCTTAATTTAGCTTAATTTGCTTAATTTAGCAGTCAGTGGGAGTATCATTCATTTTGTTTAATGATACATTAATACCTAACCAAAAGTTATAGCAGGACCAGAGCTGGCTGTAAGTATTTTTAGGTGGACCTGCAAAATAAGTTTTAAGGCCTTATGCAGGTAAGTGTTTCTCACATACCCAATGAACAAGACAGTTCTCCACTTTTTTAAGCTTACCTAGGCTTATAGATAGCCTGTAATCATCTGTGTGTCTCCGACGCATGAACTATATCATAAGTTATAACATATCATAATTTATAGTATTAAAACTTTCCAGTGAACACCAGCAAGACTAGAACCACCACCCTCCCTATACAAATATATCGCCAGCTGATGGTGGGAGACGGAATAAATGGAAGACAAAAGCAAGAAAAGAAGAAAATTATACAAACATGTAAATACATACATACACACACCCCTCTTTTTCCTTGTATCACTCACATCCTTATCACAGATCTCCCTCCCAAAAAGCCATTAGCAAAAAAGGATCAATTTATGAACAAGGGTTCTAGGATCAAGGAGGAAACTAAATTAAGATTCCAAAAACCTTGGGGAATATCATTCCAGGAACTATTTTAAAACATAGAACTATACATACACTCAAGAATACTATTCTATATGCTTCAAGAATCTAGTGCTGGCTAAAAATGCATACAGGAAAAAACTATGTATGAAACATACTATCTTTTTACTAGGGCTTTTGAGAGACATATGGCAGCTCAACTGCTACTCAGGTGCACGAAGCTGATCTCCTGGTATCCCTTGCCACACCTTCGCTTGCAATGACTAATTCATCCTTCTGTGCTCCAGGAAGTCCATAAATGCTAACACTCCACTCCTATGCAGACATCAATCAGGCATTTCTGCTAAATGAATGCTTTGATCATCTTTTACTGAGAGAAACTTGGTTTGAGAACCACTCAAACCAAGAAGTAACATATGTATACAAAGCTAAAACTTTGGATGTTGGTGTTTTCTTTTCCTTCAGTCAAATATCTGTTCTCCAGTCCAGTTCACTGCCGGTTTCACAAGAGCCTAAAACAATTAGAAGCACTGAGCTCTCCCAAAAGAAGGGGAGGGAAGTGACCAGTTTGTTAACACTGAACGAATTTGTAGACTTCCTTCACAGGAGGCACTGAATTTGCCTCAGCAACAGAGCACATTCCATGGACAATACTGGTTCAGGAAACCTTGTTTTCTCTAGCTTTGAGGACTTGAAGATTGTGAATAACTGGCAAGGGGACAAATTTTGACCAAAAATATAATTTCAGAGAGTCTTAATTAGTCTTAACAGGTTTTCTGTAAGTATCTAAGAGCAGCTTTGAACCTGTCTGTTAGATGCTCCAGAGTTTGAAGAGCCAAAGGATCAGTAAGCAGAGCTCCATCAGAAGTCTCTCTGGGGAGTGGGGGGGGGGGGGGAGGAGGGGGGGGCGGGGGGAGAGAGTGGAAGGGACAGGGAACAAGACTTCTCGCTGTCTCAGTGAGCTACAACTCAATAAGCTGCTCTATGAGACACAGTACAATGTAAAAGGAAATGGAAAGCAGCCGTGCGCCCACTCTTTTCAGGCTAGAAGGGTCATACTGCAAAGGAATGGTACTTTTGATGAGAGACCACCTGTATTGCCTCCCATTCAAGCAAGACAAAAAAAAGAGGAGGAAAACCTGTATCTCCTGCTCATACGTTAAAAAAATAAAAATATTGAAACAATTATTTAACATTTCACCTCACTGATATTGTACATATTTTTAAGTTGCTTTCGGCCTACAATTATGGCTCGTGCAGGTACTTTCCTCTGCCTAACTTTGCTATCTATACACCACACAAAAAACAAACAATTATCACCTACGAAGGGTATCTTTGCACTGTGAATATCAAATTACTCCTGTTGACACGACACCCCAACAGGGCACAGAAGTTCACTGTGAGCTAGCAACGCTTAAAAGCAGTCATCCAGCACACAGAACCCAGACCACAATGCATATTATGCCTCTAAATTAGTCATCAGAAAACAAGTTTCTCTTCTGAAAACAGAAAGGATATAGAATATTAAAACAGCAGAACTATAAAGACAACAATGCCCTGATAATTTAAAAGAGATGCTTAAAGCAGAGTCCTTCAAAACTCTCTATAGATTAGTCTGTAACAGAATGCACAAATTCTAACTTTTAAAAAAAGAATATTATCCAGCCACTTGTGACCGGGAAGCTAAAAAAAACTTTCAACCCATATAAGCAATGGAGTATAACACACAAGAATTGTTTATAGTGTTTACAAGCTTGGCCTCAAATTACTGCTTGATTAAATTAACAAAATCCATTACCTCTACATCAGTCATACTAAAGAGGCTGCTATTATGTCTAAATATAAAAATCCTTTCCTTAACACATTTTAGCAACCATCACATCAGGCTGACTCTTCCAAGCCAGCTTTTCCTTCCTTATTGAGACTGCTTTCCCAGGGAAAACCCCATTCCTTCTACAAGTTAACTGTGTACAGGTGAACCTGTAGAGATTATGAGGCTCGTTACCACAATCTAAATGCCTACCAGCTGCTTCATCAGGTGTGGGACCATCAGCAAACAACCACATGCTTTTTTTTTTCTTTTCTTTTTCTGATTGTACTAACCATGAAGACTAACAGGCCTTAAACCCAAATCTGAATCTGAATACTCACATAACCCCTTGAAGCATTGCTCTGTTAAACTAGCAAAACAGATGGCAGAATGACGCAGTACAGAGCAGACCAGAGGCAGGGTGGTTGTTTTTGTAATAAAGAAGGGGTGCAGCAGCTTATAAAGTTACCTAAGCGATCGTCTACTTCCTGCTGCATAAGCTGAAAAACATTCAAATAATTTCCCCTTGTTCAAAACATTTTCATATCCATGCAGTTGTGACTAAATTCACAGAGTGTTGACAAATTCATGCAAAATCATTTTTTCCTTATTCAGTATCAGGCTTTCCTTAAAAAAAATATTTACTGCCAGATAAAGTTATCAACAAAGATAACTTGTCCAAAGATAATTTTCCATGTGTCTGATATTTGTCAATGGGTATAACAGCATTTCCAAGCAGTATGTTACTCCTACAGCCTATTCCGTACCAGTGCATTCATATGGCCTGTCATTGGCCAGTATGAAAAGAAACACTGCAGCAATCGTCTGTCATTTCACACACTGTTTTTTAGCCTTTGGCACTGTTCAGAGACCAAATACACTGTTGACTTTAAGAGTACGCCTGAGAACATTGAAAATACATATTTCAAGTCTCAAGTTAGACTCATCAACTCTTGACTCTTAAAAAAGAACTATGTTTGGTTTTTTATGTAAAAATGTGATTAAAGAGTTACAGTTTCTTTTCAAACTCCTGAAAAATACCTCTGATCAGTGTAACCTTCTTCAAGACAGGCCAAGTTAAATTATTTTCTGAGGACCTTATCTTTAGGTTTTAATGGCACACTGCCATTTCAACAACAGCTGGAGTAGTAATGCTAAATTTTCCTCAGTTAAAACTGGCTGCTTAGGAAAAACATTCCCTCAACTACTAAGAAAGCCTTGAGTTGCTCTCACAGTTCCTCACTAAGGTACCTCATGAGGAAGCTTTGCTGCATAGGAGCACTGAGATCTAGCAATTTCTAAATGACTGGGCTGCCAAAAGAGCTGACGTTTATTTCAAAAAGTAGATTCCAACGTTCCTGGGATGCAGCTAGGCAAAAAAAAAAAAAAAACTAGATCATTCACAAGAACAGAAGTGCTACCAAAGAATGACCAGGCTGGCTGGGAGAGGACATAGTCTGCTGAGGGAAAAAAGTCAGGCATCAGAAAAGGAACTACTCCTATATTTTTTGCAGGCTTCTTGCATAGAGTGCATAGACGCAGACAGGAACCAAGTGCCAAGCAAGGCAAAACTATACACTCAGATGACCGTCTATCCTGTCAAGCGTTAACTGACTGCAGTATTTTTAAATGGAGTAGCCTATTAGCCTACACACAGCCCAAGGAACTACTGTTTTCCACATGTTCCTGCATCCTTTTCTCAGCCAGTAAGTTCATTGTGGGCTACAAATATTTCAGAGGGGATCCCACTCTGTTCCCATGTAACCTGATCAGCAATAATCTCACTTAAAAGAGAAGTTGGTTCAGATACTACTTTCCATAGTGTTTCTGAACTACATCACCATAATTTTTGAAAAATCATATAAAAATGGACATAAAGGAATTAACTATGAAAGATCATTAAAGAGCTCTCATGTGGAGTCACCACTTTCTCAGTATTTCCTCTGGGATTAAGAATTTGAGGATTTCTTCCACCCACCACACTGTTACAAGGCACAACACGTACAGTACAACTAGAATCTTAAAGCAGAAAAGATCATCCACAATGCCATACAATACGTACAATATGCTCTTGTTTTCCTAGTCCACAAGTAATAGCTGTATGAAGGAAGAAATTTGAATACTGTAATCAGAGTAGGGGATCAATCTAAAGATACTTACTTTAGGAAAACAAACCAACAAACAAACAAAAACCCCAAGCATATAAGACTCGCCATCCCTCCATACAACACGGCAAGGATATAGTCTAGCAGAGGTGATCCGGAGAGGAAGAGCCACCTGGAAGTGCAGAAAAACGCACTGAGAGGAATACTTTTGTCCTGTTCCAAGACTTTCTTCAAAAGTATCTTTCTTCTGACTCTTTCAAATTGTCTAGATGAAGTCTACCGCAAGCCTAAAAGAGCTTACAAATAAATTTCAGGAGCAAAGAACATATATAACAGGACATGTTTCTTCCTTGCCACAAGAAAGCAATTTGAATATCTAGGGTCTTGGTTGCATTTCCCATATCTGATTCCCGTGTTCCTCCCAAGCACATTCACTTTGGTACTTAGCACAGGAAAACCCAGAGCAGTGCATAAGGGAAATATTATGTATATCACATTATTGCCTTCCATAATGCCCATTAGAATTGCTGGACCTCAGACGTAAGAGACATTTACTGAATTGCATAAAGCTAATAATTCAACCAACAACAGCAGTTTTGAAATTAGGGGAAAACTACTGCTCTTTTGGAGAACCCATGCAGTGAAACTGCAGTGCAGAAACTGCAGTGAAGGGCACTTAAATCAATTGTTCTCAGTCCAGCTGCAAGTTCTGTGTGTTTGATTCCTTGATACATCTGCAGCCAAAGGAAAAAAAAAAAACCACCTCTGTACGTATCTTAGCAAACCTGTGCCTTTCTCCTTTCCGTTATGAATGTGAAATTTTAACTACCTATGTGCTTATTTTTTCAGTAGCCTTACACAAAGTTTCCAATTCTTTCCCAGTCCCACTTTTGTTAGCATGGAGATATCGACTCACCATTGAAACTAAGGACATAAGCACTGCTTTACAAATAAGGTAGCAAAGACTGCTGTTAAAAAAGCTACCTACTTTGTTGCTCAAGATGACTGCAAAACCCAAGAGGCATTACTTTGTTCACCTCAACACAAGGTGTATTTTAGTCATTGATAGGCATCCCATTTTTTTCCAGTAATTGATAAATTGCTTTCACTCAGCCAGGAGGTGCATGCAGGTCCCATAGGAGGTCCTGATGCCCTCCAAGGAAATCCTCTCACTAATTCCTTCAAGTGAGCACCTTGTGGCAAATTATTCCTAAGCCATAGCCTCTGATTTCACCCTCTGCTCCCATTTTAGAAGCAGAGGTTCCACCTTGGCCAGTTAGCAAACACCCTTTTGCAATAGTCCTCGACCAAGGCTCCAAATGCTCTAGACCAGTAGAAAGCCTGTTGCAGCTCAGGCTGACAAACAATAGTGTGTTATTGCTGTCACTCATTTGACCTGTAAGATGACATGCTCTGAGCACTGAAAAAAACAAATCAGATCCCAAAGTGAGCTAGTGAAGTCTCTTTTAAAAGTGTGCTGTGCAGAGTTGCGTTTCAGAGGATTTTCCGTGCTCATTTCCACAAGGGACAGCGGTAAGATGAAATAATTTTTTTCAACATACCAAGATACACAAGCACCTACAGTATTGACAAAACCAAACGCAGTAACGCCATGAAGAGGGAGGAGACTTCCTTTTACTAATCACCTGTGGTTACGCTGAGATTGCCCTGCCACGATTTCACCGGTTCCCAAGAAGCACGCCTACTGACAGGTTACTCTTTCCACCACACCGGCTGAGCAGTGCCCAGGTAAAAGTTCGCGCAGGAGGCGCGGGCAGGCAGAGCCAGGAAAGGCACCGCGGGCGGCAGAGCGGGCAGCGCGGGGGCTGCGCGGGCCGGGCCGGTCCGCCGGGCGGCTCCTCGCCCCGATCCGCGGGGAGCGCAGGCTGCACGTGGCCGAGGGCCGCGGGCCGGGGCCGCCATGCAGCTGTGCGGCAGGAAGCCGCCGCCGGCGCGACTCCGCCGGGCGGCGCTGCTGCTGCTGGGCTCCCTGCTGCTGGCCGCCTCCGTGGCGCTGCGCGGCGCCGCCGGGCCCTGCCGCGACACCCGCCCGGGCGCCGGCGACCACCCCCGCTGCCGCGACCGCCTCTACCGGGCGCTCACCCTCTCCTCCGACAGCAAGATCAACTGCTCGGGGATCATCCGCGGGGATGCGACGGCCATCCAGGAGGCCGCCCTCCGCAGGCTGGAGGTCGCCAACAAAAAGGTCTCCCTGGCGGCGCCCGAGGAGTACCTGAACCTGACGAAGGACTGCAGCCGCTTCAAGGCGACGCGGCAGTTCATCGAGTTCCCGCTGAGCCAGGAGGAGGCCGAGTTCCCCATCGCCTACTCCATGGTCATCCACGACAAAATCGAGATGTTCGAGAGGCTCCTGCGGTCCATCTATGCCCCCCAGAACCTCTACTGCGTCCACATGGACAGCAAGTCCCCAGCCTCCTTCCAGGAGGCTGTGCGAGCCATCGCTGCCTGCTTCCCCAACGTCTTTGTGGCCAGCCGCCTGGAGAACGTGGTCTACGCCTCCTGGTCCCGGCTGCAGGCTGATCTGAACTGTATGCAGGACCTGCTCCAGAGTCCGGTGCCCTGGCGCTACCTCCTCAACACTTGCGGCACCGACTTCCCCATTAAGACCAACGCCGAGATCGTCCGCACCCTGAAGGTGCTGCAGGGGCGGAACAGCATCGAATCGGAGAGGCCCTCAGCCCTCAAGCAGGAGCGGTGGCGGTACCACCACAAAGTGACACAGTTCATCTTCCGGACGACCACGCAGAAAGAGCCGCCGCCACACGGCTCCCCCATGTTCACGGGCAACGCGTACATCGTGGCCACGCGGGCCTTTGTGGAGCACGTCTTCCAGAGCCCCACGGTGCAGCAGTTCCTCGAGTGGGCCAAGGACACCTACAGCCCCGACGAGCACGTCTGGGCCACCCTCAACCGCATGCCCGGTGTGCCGGGGGCTGTGCCGCACAACGACAAGTTCGAGCTCTCGGACATGAACGCCATGGCCCGCCTGGTCAAGTGGCAGTACCTGGAGGGCGACACCAGCAAGGGCGCGCCCTACCCACCCTGCACCGGCCTGCACCAGCGCGCCGTCTGCGTCTACGGCGCCGGCGACCTGCCCTGGATGCTCCAGCAGCACCATCTCTTGGCCAACAAGTTCGACCCCCTGGTGGACGAGGCCGCCATCCAGTGCCTCGAGGTGCACCTGCGCCACAGGGCCCTCTACGGCCGGGGGCTATGAGGGGGCGGCGCGGCGCGGCGCGGCGCTGAGGAGACCGAGCCCCGCACTTGCCTCCCCGCGCAGGCGGCGTCTCCGGGGCGGCGGAGGCGCTGCAGACCCTTGCCGTGAGGAGGGGCCGGGCGGCGGCGCTGGCGATGGGGCCCCCGGGGTGGAGGTGGGGGGGGGAGGCGGGGCGGGCACGCAGCCCCCGCGGCGTCCTGAGGAGAAGCGGCTGGGCGGGGGCCCGCGCGCGGGGGGCCGAGAGGGCGGGGCCGCCCGCGCGGGGGTAACGGTCGCAACGGCCGCGCGCGCGCGGGGGTAACGGTCGCAGGGTCCGCTGAGGCGCGGCGCGTCGGGACGGGCGGCCCCAGCCTCAGCCCCGGGGGACGCCTGCGTAAAGCCCGCTGGGCTGGCTTCCCGGTCGGGCTCCCAGGCAGCTTTCTATCAAACCACCCTGAAGGAACTGGTATTTTAATTATTTAATTTTTTTTCCATGCTGTATCTACAGTCTGTTCTCAGAAGGAACCTCCAAGATTTTTTTTTCTGTCCTAGGCAGGCAGAGCCAGGCTGTGCTCCGGGGTGACCCACACCCAGGTACAAGTGGAGCTGAAACTTTATGTACTTCATTTGCTTTGCTAAAAAAGCACCTGCCGTGCCACCCATGGCAGACACCTGCTGCACAGCTCAGCTTGACATTTGGCTGCCTCTAGTCATGTCAAGTTCCTTGTTAATTTCCATCAAAAGCCATAAAAGCCATAAACCATGACAATCTCCATGCTTCAATTAAAAAAAAAAAATGCTGAAACACATGGCCCCTTGGTATTCTACGTCTTCTACAGCCCTCTGAGGAGACTTGGCTGTACTCCCAGGCACAGCAGTTAAGCCATTTAACCCCATTTCTCTCTCTATAATGCAGGGGCAGTGATGTTTACATATTTAATAGTGTGCAAACCTAAGTTTTCAATGATCTCCCTCTCTCTTTCCTTACCTGCAAAGAGATTATTGAGAGGGGTGCTCTCAAAAATATAATTTTCACATCTAGTATGTTATTTGGCCTTTTAAATAAAAAGAGTGTATTGAATATTTCATTTCTCTACAGCTTTTAGATGAACTTCTATATTTTACCCACCTCCTCGTATTAAAGCCAGCTGCTTTCCATAGACTCAGCAGCTCTTCACTCCCTATAACGCTGAGGGCTTAATTCAATTGTCTTTGTACAACAAAAAAATTTTTACGTTTTCTGTTCAGTAAACGCTCTTACCCTTATAATTTCAAAGTCTCCTGCGGCAAACTAGCGTTATCCAATGAACATCTGAAGCTATTCCACAGCACCAGTCTACATTTAGATCAAGTTCATTTAATTTATGACTGAAATCACACGGTTCTTTAAAACATTGATTTAAATTAGGAATAGGAGATTGAATAACTAAGTTGAAAAGGTACGTTGTTGCAATTTTGTTGGATGTTTTAAAATAAACTTGGTAATAAAATGCTGTTTTTTAAAGTGACACACAATTTCTCAGCCATTGTTATAGGCAAAAAAAAAAAAAACCCTCAAATACTGACAAGTACAACTCTCATCCTTAACCATAAGTGCCCAACCACATTATTATGTAGTTATTTGCCCCAAAAACGCAAATAAAGTAGCATGATTGCTGACCTGTGTGGCCTGTGGGAAACTGTTTACAGGTTACGTGAACAAGATGTTTGTTACAATAGAGATTAAAGTTTTACGTTATCGTATGCTAAGCTTAATTTAAATTCTAAAGTTTAAAAATGGTTTCAGTAGTCAATTCAGCATTAAATAGCAAATCAACCCATGTTTAGTACATCTGCTGCTTTAGGGTATGAACGCAAATCTCCTACCACAGAAGACTGAAACCTAACCATTGCTGCCAATTCTGGTTGTGCTGTTTCATTTACTGTAAATGACTATTCACTAGCCCAAACTAGTAGACTAATGCCAGTGGTTCACTGGGGGCGTGGGGTATGCTCAAGGCTTTGGATTAAATCAGGTAGAGCAGAGTCAATGTGTTTGAATATGGGAAGGTGTTTTGTATGTCTTCCTTTCCCTCAGAAAATGGAGATCAAAGGTGCATATTTATGGAGAGAAGAAACAACCCACACTTTTCTATTCTAGGGAATTGCTTCAAAACCAAAACCATCCCATGGAATGGATGTCTATGATGTCTAAATAATTTATTTCTCAACCTTTCTGAGCACCTACAAAGAGTGAAAAGGTGCTTGCAGGGGAAAAAAAAACAACTCAGCCCAAAATAGACTGAAAGGTTCTTGAAGGAAGGACCTCTATTATTTTCCACACGTACCTGCAAAGAAAGATGTATACTTACAGATTTGTTTAAGTATTTTTTTTAATCCCTGTTACTCTGTAAACATGTTTAACTTTTTCAGCTATTCTTTCTCTCAGATATATAAAGTGTTCCTTCTAGAGGCTATTTGAATAACAGTAAGCATTTCATATATTATTGACAGAGACCGCCCTGACAAAAATATTACAGATGGGGAGAGACAGAGACAACTGTGTAGGTCTGAAAAAAGAAAGCTACTTCAAATCTGTTCCAAGGTAAGGGGAAATAGTTTAAGCTTGGTAACACTTATTAAGAAAAATCTAGTTACCTAATTACATAACTTAAACAGCTTTCTCCATATAAAGTGATCACTGATTTCTATGCAAATGAGCAGTCTCATGTTATCATTTGGAGATGTAAACAACTTCTAAATTTCCACAACCAATTTGCTTTAAGATTCAAAGAAAAAGTTCAGTTTCTCTTGGTTTTATTACTCACAATTTATCTAGACTATTTGGTTCCAAAAGCAAGCCTCTCTTGTGCAAACTTGTTTTCACCTCACCCTCTCCTTTCACAAGTGACTTAATTTCTTCTGAAAGAACATGAGACAGCTCCCAAATTCAGAAGGTGAATGAGACAAAAAGATTCTGGCCCAGGAATGTTCTCAACGTTTCTACTTCAAAAGACATTATAAATAATAGATTTATGAGTTTAGTCACATATGTCAAAGCAATGATTCAGCAATAATAAAAAAAAAAAGAGCTACTTATCATATGTCTCCTTACCATTACAAAGTACAATGTATAATACCACCCAGCTCTCATAGAACTTTGTATTCCAGAGGCCACACAGAGTCACAGAATGGTTGAGGCTGAAAGGGAATTTTACAGATCATCTAGTCCTACCCTCTGCTCAAGCAAGGTCACCTACAGCAGGTTGCCCAGGATTGTGTCCAGACAGCTTTTGAATATCTCCAAGGACGGAGACTTCACAACCTCTCCAGGCAACCTGTTCCAGTGCTCAGTCACCCTCACAGTCAAAAAGTTTTTCCTTATGTTCAGATGGAGCTTCCTCTGTTTCAGTTTGTGCCTATTGCCTCTCATCCGATCACTGGGCACCACTGAAAAGAGTCTGGCCCCATCCTCTTGACACCCTTCCTTCAGATATTTAAAGCATTGATAAGATTCCTCCTCCTGTCTTTTCTCCAGGCAGTCTCCTCAAGGCATCCATCTTGGAGATAAAAATCAATATCATCTTAGAAAATTGGCAATGGGGCACAAAGAAATGATGCAAATTGCCAAGGTTAGTTGCAGAACTGAAAAAAAGAATCTCTCTTTGGGCTAGAACAAGCTCTAGCCCAAAGGTAACATTGATGTATTTAGATTATAGGATCACCTCCAAAAAAAAAAAAAGGTCAAACCTCATATGATCTTCATTAATAAAATTCTGGACCATCTAAATTGGAAATGTAGCCAAATCAGAAATCTTACTGTTAACTTTGTCTAGTCAGAGCATGAAAATTACTTCTGAGACTTTTGTCTACAATCAGTTGTTAACTAATAACCTGAACTTTTAAGTTAACTGCCAGTTGTTTAGGAGAAAATATGTTGCAAATTTGCCATTTACCTTTCAAGATATGCAGAGGAGGAAGGTGAAACTATAAATCTGAAATCCAAAATGACAGATTCCCCCCCCCCCAAACTCACCTGGCCTTCAATTTATATTTTATTTCCAAGTGGGTCTCCCTTATTTTTACAGGAAAAATATGTAAGCTGAAACTGGCATAATAGATATTTAAACACAGGATCCATGAACAACTCTTCTTAACTCTAGTCAGTAAGGATTATTTTCTTTTTCTTTTGTGTTTCTATCCTTCATATGATCTTCTCTGAAATGTCCTATAATCACAGAATCACAGAATCATTTAGGTTGGAAGGGACCTCTGGAGATCATCTAGACCAACCTCCCTGTTCAAGCAGGGTCACCTAGAGCATATTGCCCAGGATCACATCCAGACGGCTTTTGAATATCTCCAGGGAAGGAGACTCCACTACCTCTCTGGGCAACCTGATCCAATGCTCTGTCACCCTCATAATGAGATGGGTCAACTGAAATAAATTCAGAGGAAAACAGCTAATAAATTCTGAACAAACTAAAAGCAAGCATGAGCTGCAAGAACAAATATCAGTAAAGTCTTGGCAGTCGGGGTAGAATTGATTTGGGAAACAGTGCTAGAGTCTCCATTTTCTTCTGACTGCAAAAGCATTGAGAGCACATTGACCATTAAACACAGACTAGATTCTTGGTGAACTGTTTCTCACTTGCTTATAGGGTGCAGGTTCTTTCAGCACCAGGTGAAACCCCAAGAAGAATCTTGTCCTACTCAAAGCCTTGATACAAAGCTGAAGTGCAACTACTCTTTCAGAATAAGCCTAACCATTTACTTAACTTCCACACAGTTGCAAGCTTTTTTGCAAACCACTGCATCCCATATTTCTGAGGAAATCATGGCCAGCAAGCTTCAGCTGTGTCCTTGTGAAGGGCACTTGCACATTGCCAGTCACTCACTACAGTATGCAGCTGTAAAAATCGGGAGGTCTCACCCCTACTCTTGTCAGGGGATCCTTTGTATGGACCCTTTGAATTCATTGTACTGACTGCAGAAATACGTTAGGGATAGGCTTTCTTCCAGAAAATAATAAAAGGCATTTTTGTGAGCAATAGAATCAACAGACTCTGATTTCCTATGGCCTGGAATCTCATGCTTGTGAGAGGAAAAAAGGATTTGTTGATTTGTAGGAAGGGAAGAATTTGCACACAACCGTTCTCTGAGGGGGCTTATTCGCTTGCTTGCTTGCTTGCTTTCCCCTCTTATCTCTTTCTGGAGAACTCACAGGAACTTTTTAAAACTTCATCAAGTTTAGCTGGAACTGGCCAGTTTGTTAAAAAGTTCCTGGTGAAGAGGAAGGAAGATACTCCCCATCACTGCTGAAGGCTTATCTCCTAAGAAATTAGGTTAGCATGATTCCCAGAAAAAGAACGAGAAGGGTCAGGTGAGGGACAGCAGTACCAACAGAGATTCATGGGACACTAAGGTATCATGGGTGTTTCTCCATCTTTGGGGTTCCTACTGGGGATAACATAGTTTTAAAAAATTCTGAGAGCAAAAATCCAACAAAAAGTAGCTAGTGAGGGAGTAAATGCTATATCACCTGTAGGGGGTGGAGGGGGCAGAGGTAGTCAAATTTGGAACCTGCTTATTAACTACTTTTATGTAAGTGCAAAATGAAAAACCAAATAGGACAGTTTCTAATAATGCAATATTACTACTCAAACTCTGCAAGTGGCTAACTTACAAGGTAAACGTACCTTTCTATGACCATCAAAATATCTTTGAGCAAAGAGGTTCCTAACAAGGGTCACCCTTTAAATTACAGTAAAGGAAAAGTCCAGATCTCTCAATACAGTTTTATAACTAAAATGCTCTGTACCTTGCTCCTCCTTTTCTTTTTTCTTTTTTCCCCAGTAACTTTTAGAATATGGAATAGCAAATCCAAGTCATTAGTATTTGAATTGAAATTCTACTTCTTAAGCCGTTGAAGATCCTCAAAGCTTTATCTCTGTTTTACATGAACTCTCACCTTCCTCATTTCACCATTTCATTGTGTCAAGTTACCCTTTAATATCCTGGTTAAACATTCTTAGTTCTCTTATTTACATCCTAGAATTCTGGGAACTCATCATAAATTCTTCCTGCTCTGCATTTACGGTTAAACCCTACTACCTTTTCCTGCAATTTGTCTCACCTGATAACACTGAAAATGAGATAATCATAACTTAGACTGAGCAAACAGCTTGCTTTAGATAACATCCTATTTTGTCCACTGAAGGAATTCACAAAATCTTTTTTTTTCGGAATCATAATTGAACACAGGCAGTCACTGACAGCCAAAGTTAACCTTTTGTATCAGGGTTTATTCTTTTATTTTCTTCCCTTTCTATTTTTGTCAAGGTCCTTTCTAAACACACACATCCATTGTAGCTTAAGGTCAAGGTGCAAAAGTGTCTTTTACTTTCTCCCCACTACTTGTAGGTGCCACTGTGGCCTTTCTAAGGTAATTCAACAAATAAATGAATAAATTCACTTCAACAACACTACAAGCAAGGAGAAACCTAATAGGCAGCAGCAAGCATGCTGATGCTGTAGCAAGTGAGATGGCTTGACATGTTTTCATGGAGAATATCTTATCTTTAGCTGGCTGTTAAAATGGCTTTCTATAACACATACAGTTAACGATTTTAGGTTTAAGTTCAACAAATCTCCCAAGATCACAAAGTACACTAATCTTATGAACAAGGAGGGAGCAGATGAAATTCAAATGCAAGAAACAGCAAATGGCAAGAAAAGGTCAAAGGGGAATAAAGCAATAAAAATAAGAATACTGACTCCCTTCCCTCTTCACTTCTCTACTCCGGTGAACTGAAACAGCTTCCACCAGTGAAAGGGCCTGGACAAACAAAGTCCCAGAAAACGATTCGAGTAGAGGAGAATGTGTGTTGCCAGGCCAGTGTCAGAGCTTGTGTTGCCAACTGTGGGGTCTGCAGGAATTAATTCTTTCAGGCACACGGGCAAGCTTCTCTTCTGCAGTGAGCAAGCAGCCATTTCTGTCCCATAAGCAGATACTCCCCCAAGGCATCAATGGAGCAATTCCAGAAGACAAAAAGTT